>NC_056626.2:209270749-209553249 GCF_002870075.4 Lactuca sativa | reverse complement strand
TGAAAAATATGTGAAATATTCTAAATAGAATATTAGACCGACATATTCTAAAAAATAATTTTAAAATGCAAAATAAATGGAAAAATCTAAAAATTCTTTTTTTAAATATTATTTTCGGAACTTGTATTAACTAAAAAAAATAAAAAATATAAAAAAATAAAAAAATAAAAAAAATCCTATATTTTTTTTTTAAAAATACGTGAAATATTCTAAATAGAATATTACACTGTACATATTTTAAAAATAATTTTAAAATGCAAAATAAATGGAAAAATCAAAAAATTCTTTTTTAAATATTATTTTCGGAACTTGAATTAACTAAAAAAAATAAAAAAAATTAAAAAAATAAAAAAATGCGTCTCACGGTCTCACAAAATTAGGCCGTCTTACATGAACGTAACCCTATATATATATATATATATATATATATATATATATATATATATATATATATATATATATATATATATATATATATATATATGTGTGTGTGTGTGTGTGTGTGTGTGTATGTGTGATTTGTTTTTATAACTTTATTTTTGTTTGTTTTTTACATGCTTCACACGATTCGTTTTTTAACTTTTTTTTTATTTTCATTTTTATATGTTATTTTATAGTTTTGTTTTTATAACTTCACTTTTCTTAAGTTTTTTGTCACACCCCAAAACAAGAATGGCAGAAATGTCTAAGGCGGATGACTTCATGTACAATATCATAGCAATTGAATAATAGAGATCAAGCATTTCAACCATTACATAAAAATAATATGTTTACATTGTACTCAAAAATGCTGTTTACGTAATATCAAGAGCATATGACAAAATGAATAACGAGATGCGACGACGTCCCGTTGACCAAAAACCCTTGTGGTTACCTGTTTACTGGTTTCCTGAGAATACAAGTGATTTTGAAAAGTGTCATCAATTAAGTTGGTGAGTTTATAAGTGTTTTTGTATGCGAAGGAGTTTGTAACTGTTTCGTGTAAAATGATAGTGTCTACTTCCAGAAAATCCAACATTTTCTTATAAATAAACAGTAAGTCTCAATCCAAAGACTAATAATGTAAGAAATGTTGTACTGAAAAATAGTGTTATGTAATTTTATCATTATATTAAACTATTTGAATGTATGCTTATCCCGTACACCAGATGTGTTGTCGATACTCTATATTAGTTTTTATAAGCATACTAATGCGACCGGTGGCATGAACGACGTTCTTCAGGCATCGGAACTGTTACGACATTTGTCACACCAGACCTGCCGGTCTAACTGTAGCTAACAGTTTAGGTGCGGGGTTGTCAATCCCGTATAGATCTATACACAAGTGTCACGCTCTCTCTACAAGAGACTCTAGTTATAATTAAGGACTTTAGTGCCTCACAAGTCTGTATCAACTGGTTTACGTCTATTGAACTGAAAATTTGTTATCTTGTAAGTAAAATAATTAAACCTTTAATAATTATTTATTTATTCTGAAATGATAGTGTAGTGTTTATAACTCCCTAACTATACCAATTATAATTTATCATGTTTGTTTGTCAAGAACATTAATATAAACATTTATATATTCACATAGTAAACATTTAGTCTAGTTTCAAAGTGTAAGTTCAACATCATATTTTTGGGTTGTAACCCACAAATTAGTGAAATAACTAGAATGTACTCCTTTTTGTTAGAAAGACTATATTTTGGTAAAAAGTTTCCAAAAACCTTATAGTTTTTGCAAATCATAAATTTTTCTCATGATTTTTATAACATAGATCATGTTTTGTTCTTGTTAGTTTTGCACATGAAAACTAATACATCTCAGATATTTGTACAAAAGCTCGTGAAAACTACATCTTGCGTAAATATTGGCTTATACTTTAACATAAAGATGAAACATTCAAATACTTGTATGATAAACAAAGTTTGACTTGTATCCCCCCCCCCCCCCCCAAAACATGGAAAAGCTTGAAAATGTGGGGTATGAACTCACCTTGAGTGGTTTTGTGAGTTGTTTGAGGAGATTGTGTGAAGATTTCCAAGCCTAAACTCTTGAATGGGGTTGATGAACTCTTTGAAGGTGATGTTACCCTAAGGGTTTTAACACATAATAATATGTGTAAATAATATGAAACTATCAAGAGAGTGTAATAAAACACTAGATCAACAAGGAGTGGTTACCAAAATACTAAGAAAAAGCTTGGAGAATTGATCAATGGAGGCTTCGTGCTAAATTTTCCTTGAGAGAGAATGGAGAAGTCTGTAGAGAAATGGAGTTACTGGAAACGGAAATGGTAGATTATTCAAGGGTGACTTCGACCTTAATGAAAGAACTACTAGGATGGGAAGTTTACTTGGTAATATGTTGGGTATTTGCTTGGTTATATGTTGGATATTAAACTACATGGGAAATTGTTGAAGTATCCAATCAATAAAGTCAACTTCCTTATCGCTTTATCACCACCAAAATTACCTTTGGAAGCATCAAATGGGTGATTTCGACCATGTCATGATCGAAATCACCTTGTACCCTTGATGATTTCAGTACTAATCCCTCCACAATGTTGATTTCGGTCTTAGTGGGTTGGATATTAGGAGTTTCATCCTAGGATGTTCTAGGTTGGGGATTTTGGCCACCTTATAGCCGAAATCTCAAAGTGGGTGGGGTACTAGGCCAGAAACTATAAAGAAATGTTTTAACTTCATGATTTATGTTCCAATTATTTGGTTTTGCTGGACCTTTAAGTGTTTACTACAAACATGATTTTCTAAGTATGCATATATATATATATATATATATATATATATATATATATATATATATATATATATATATATATATGTGTGTGTGTGTGTGTGTGTGTGCGTGTGTGTGTGTGTTCAAATAATGACCTTTTAGCTTTCAATTTTTTATTGCAACAAGGTTACATTGTGGTCGTACTTATACATAGCTACATGTTAAACCTTGCTTAATCAATATTTTCCATTTGTCACATTTTTCATGTTTTTTATAATCTATTTTACAACTTAATTTTTTTAACTTGTTTTTCGATAAAATGTTTTTAGAACTTATTTTTGCTTCGCCAATTAGATGTAATTGACTAAACTACATAATTATTAACACATATGGTAATCCTAGAATTATCAATTTCTCATGCATCCAATAACATTGCATAATTAGCACCTTTCTCATCTGTCAGTTTACCTATTACACCGGTAACAATACATCACATATGTTTCTAAAAAATCATCATTGCATAACTTACAATATGAAGAGTTCTTGTTATCGAGTTCGATACTGATTTACTAAAGAGAATTGAATGATATTTGGATCCATAACGTCAATAATCAAACAAAACGCGTACTTTATAACCAGAGAAAAACAAAAAAAAAACAATAAAAGAATGATGATTTTTTTTGTTTGTGAAACATATGTGAAATGTTGTTACAGTTGTCATAGGTAAACCTTCATATAATAAAGTTTCTAATTATAGAACGTTACTAGATGCATGATAAACAAATAATTCTAGAATTATCACTTAGGTTAATAATTATGTAGTTTAGTATTGACATCTAATTGGCAAAATAAATATATGAATCTCTAAAAATGTATTATGAAAAAATATATAAAAAGAGAAAAAGAAAATGAAGTTTTAAAAAAGAATTTTGAAAAAAAACATGAAACTAAAGTAAAAAAGTAAAGTTGTAAGCATAGGTTGCTGAAAAAAAATGCAAAAATGCAATAACATTGAAGTTATAAAAACGAAATATGACAAATAAAACATAAAAACGAAATTAAAAGAATAAAAATGAATCGTGAATATATATATATATATATATATATATATATATATATATATATATATATATATATATATATATATATATATATATATATATATATATATATAACATCTTATGGTTTTCTTCGTCGTCAACGTACTGTACAAACATTTTATGCGTTAACCCTGACCAAAATCAAATAGATCTATATTACTCGAAATTGAGAGAAATCAAGTGTCTTCCGTCTCCAGAGTTCAACTGCTTCTCCACGTTCCTTCGTCGACAGAAAGTTCCAAAACCTCCAACCTCATGTCTCCTTCATCCTCTCCCGAGTTCAGCGCCTTCCCCACACTCTTACCTCATTGATATTGATTGTGTTTGGAAGTTGCTTTTCAAGGAGTATAAAGGTGTCCACCTCTTGAATATTCACTAAAACCCACAAAATATGCACACAATAAGCTCACAACACTCTTGGGGTGATTAGGGTTCGAAATTAGGGTTTTAGAACAATGGAAGCTGATGTAACGCCCGTAGATCAGGGCTAGTCATTTTAGAGACGATAAGCATCAAAAAATGACTTTTTGATGGAAGATTATTTAGAAGGATTAATCTTAACCAAGTTGTAGTATATGTCAAAAGGTTTCTGTGCATATAAAGAACGTCGAAATCCGAATTATAACGAAGAAGTTATGACCTGTCGAAGTTTCACGACAGAATTGGCACGACGTCGAAAGTTGTAGATTTTGTTAAACCGAGAGCGTGCATAAAAGGAACGCCCAAATCTGACTTCGTATGAGGAAGTTATGATTTTCTGAAGTTTCGACGTGGCAGTATGCAGCCCGAATACTCGATTTGAGACCGAGCGGTTTTTAGCCGAAACAATCTGAATGAGAATCGAAGATCTCGTTGTTAGTAGCGAAACGATGAAAAGACAGGCGAGAACAGACACCGGAAGAAGAAGTTATGATTTTATAACGAAGTTTTCCTGTCCGGGCCTCCTAAAAATAATTAATAAAAATAAAAGTCAAAATGAGCCGACAGAGTCTAAACGAAAGTTGTAGAGCGTAGCCTCACCTTCGCGTGGATATAAAGAACATCGAAAACGGAGTTCGTATGAAGGAGATATGAATTTTTGAAGTTTAATAAATATTAAATATTTATTTTTAATTAACATCCGATATTATCCGAAGAAAGGATCAGCCGGTCTATCCGAAGTACGCAGCGCGTACTGCTGTATGCCCCGCGTACAGCGAGGGGCACTCGATTTCTCCGGAGTCGCGAGTCGTATGCAATGACGTATGAGGGCCGATGACGTAAGCGCTGACGACCTCCGAGGCGTACGCCTCGCGTACCCCAAAGTTACGCCCCGCGTACGTGCGAGGGTCAGCCTATAAAAGGGGATCCGAAGGCAGCTCTTTCTTCACACACAATCTCATCCTTCTCTCTAGTCCTTTGCCTCGTTTTGCATGCCGTTTGCACCCCGAAGCCCCGGTAATATTCCCGAGCCCCGAAGCGAGATCCAAAGCCCCGAGAATCCCGGAGAGCGTTATTCCCGAGCCGAAGCCCTGCCCGCGAGGAGCCCGGATTTTGTGAAGATCTTCCAGATCTGCGGAGAGGCGCTACTTCTGAAACCGTAGTGCTGTCGGATCATCTTCTGATCAAGTGAGTGTATAGTCACTTTCATCTTACACATAAATATGAAGTATTTTATAAAATACGTGTTATGTGTACATTTATATATATTGTTGTTTATATGCGTGAGTGCACAGTTACTCTCTTATAATACATAAATATAAAGTATTAGCTATGAAATACGTGCTATGTGATATATATATTAATTATCTATTTGAGATGGATTTGGAATTGATGTTTTTATACGGGTGTTAAATGATTTAAATTGTGTTTGTATTTATATCTACAAAAATGTTGGGTAGAACATGGGTAGATGGAATAGTTGGTAACGATGCGACTTCGTGCCTATTGAGTAAGCCTTGGTGACGATGCGACTTCGTGCCTATTTGATAAACCTTGGTGACGATGTGCCTTTTGTGTAAACCCAGGTGACTATGAGACGTAGTGCCTATTGTGTAAACCGTGGTGACTATGAGACGTAGTGCCAATTGTATGAACCCAGGTGACTATGAGACGTAGTTCCTATTGTGTAAACCCTGGTGACTATGAGACGTAGTGCCAATTGTATGAACCCTGGTGACTATGCGACGTAGCGCCTGTTGTATAAACCGTGGTAGCAAATGGACTGTGTGCCAGTTCCTCAGGTAAACCCTTAGCAATGAATGAAGAAAGTATAATCGATTCTTAGGGTAAAACCTTAAAGAAGATAATGGGGGTGGGTAATTGGGTTGATTGTTGATAATTGAATATAATAAATGTATTATTGTGGGTTGAACACCCTATATGCTCACCAGGCTTCCAAGCCTGATCCACTCAGTTTTCTTTGTATCACAGGTATCAATACGAAGACATAATTCACTGAGAGAATAAAAGGAGCTGTAATCATTAGTGTAAATGAATGTAAGTTCTGTTTATGCTTATGTTCCTGTATTGACGATGACATCCCAAACGTTTTAAAATGAATAAAATACGTTTCTTCGAAAATGTTTTAATAACGTATTTATCATGTTTTTCTGGGGGCAAATTCTGCAACACTTTTATTAAAGTACTCTGATTTTTATAAAGCATAAACAAAATCGATCTTTTCTGGCCGTAAAAATGGGGATGTCACAGTTGGTATCAGAGCATTAGTTTAAGCGAACTAGGAATTTGTAGGATTTCTAGACTTAAACTTAAGATGCTAAGTGGAGATTGTGAGATGTGTCTGATAAATTTTAGACACGAGCACTAGTTTATTTTAGGAAAGTTGCCTAAAAAGCTTTTATGTGCTAAATGTTATGTGTTGCCATATATGATATTATTTGTTCGGATCTACGGTTTGTTGCCAACCGGATCTGAAGGTTTATGTGTTTAGGATTCTAAGCGTATGTATACGATATTAGAACTAGCATGTAATCGTTTGGAGTAATAAGGTGAAATTATTCGGTGTGTAGATCAAAAATGGTAAGAACAAGAAGCGGAGTTGGAAATGCTGATGAAAACAGGAATCAACCGCCTGTAATTCAAGTACCTGTCGTAGCTGATGCACCTGAGCCGATAACAATGGCTGGTGTACAAATGATGATCCAAATGATGTTGGATCGTCAGATGGAAGAAACAAGACGCCTGCTTAGGCAGAATCGTGAAGAACCGTCAATTCAAGCAGAAGAGCCCGAGGAGAATGGAGGGCAGTCTGAAGGAGAAAACTTTAGTGGGATCATTGGTCAAGTCGAACAACTAGTGGTTAGACGCAATAACCAGTATGGAGGAAATGATGGTCGTGGGTGCAAGTATAAGGATTTCATGGCATCCAAACCACCATGTCTATCCAGAAGCCCGACGCCGGTGCAAATTATGGACTGGGTCTCCGAAATGGAGACTATGTTTGAAAGTTGCGAATGCAGCAACAGGCAGAAGACCGCTCTTGCAATTCCTCTATTAAAATCTGGAGTATTGAGCTGGTGGAAGTTACTGGCCAGTTCGATGCCTGAGGGGGAAGCTAGCAAGATGTCTTGGGAGGAGTTCGTGGTACAATTGAAAATGCAATACTGCTCTGAGCAGGATCTCCTGGAAATCAACAATGAGTTCCAGAATCTGAAGAAGGGAAAATTGAGCATCACTGAATATGCCACAAGCTTTACGGAAAAGATGAAGCTTATTCCATACCTAGTTCCAACTGAACTTTCCAAGGTCAACAAGTTTGCCAATGGATTACCAGCGGACTTTGGTCCGATAGTCAAGCAAGCAACCACTTTGAAAGCCGCCATCTGGGCAGCCAAAAATGTTGAAACCCAAATAAAAGAAAAGGGTCTGGAGAGATCTGAAGTTGGAGAGAAAAGGAAACATGAAGGATCTTGAATAATCAACAAAGAAACCAAATTCTCAAAATCTGGAGCAAGAGATGAAGCTAAGTGGTGCGAGAAGTGTAAAAAGAAACACTTCGGGAAGTGTAGCGAGGATATGACTTGCTACAAATATGGGAAGATGGGGCATTACGCCAACAAGTGTGCATCCAACAAAAGGGTGTGCTACGGATGTAACGAGGAAGGGCATATTTCTAGAGACTGCCCAAAGAAAAACGCACCACCACAACCAAAGGCATTCCACATGATCCTCGACGAAGCAAATCAAGAATGAGGAATTTATATCCAAGGATCAACTTATGATGTAGCCAATTAAAGGCATAGTATAGGGTGAACTTGAACTTTTGTGTAATCATTTCAAGTTATATTGTAAACCTTGGTTTTGATATTTATGTGATATTTATGGTTTTAGTACCTGATGTGTTAAATGATTATGTGATTTTTGTATAGTGACTTGGTTCGACTGAGAGACAATACTTGGGACGAGTATGAGTAGGTGTGAAAGGTAGTAGATGCATATACTACCGGAAGCACAGGACTCGCACTTGGATCAGGGAAAGTTACAAGGTTACCAAGAAGCTAGTGATTGATTCCATTTTATTCTGGTATGTCATTACCATTGTTTCGGTAATGACTAGTAAGATGGTTCTTGTTCCAACCCTAGTAGTCATGTTTAAATTTGAGTTCGACTCCGAGGAGTATGTTACGTGGTCTGGAGGACCAAGTTAGATGTAACATCTGACTTAAGTCAGAAGGTTGAAGTTAATTCGATTGATAGTGTCGCGCTCGTTGTTAAAAGAAGTTTGTAAGCAGAAATGCTACATGCTGAAATGTGATTATATCACATTAGAATATGAAGGAAGGTATACTCCATTTTGGAATTTAACTCTAAGAGGCCTAAGTCTAAACATTACATCATTCGATGAGAGGTCATTAGAGCACGACCCATCGGTCTGTTACAATAGATAAAGGAAAGTATTTATCCCGAGAAGAAGAAAGATTCCTCAATAAGGACCTATTTTGTAACTCGAAGGTTATGATTGAAAGCCCAACATAGTACGAAGAGCAGGTGCAAAATTGAGCATCACGGTGATTACTTAGGATGGAAGGATGACATATGGAATCATTATACAAGCCCTATTTCGTTGATGATTCCGGGACGTAATCATCCTAAGGGGGAGATAATTGTAACGCCCGTAGATCAGGGCTAGTCATTTTAGAGACGATAAGCATCAAAAAATGACTTTTTGATGGAAGATTATTTAGAAGGATTAATCCTAACCAAGTTGTAGTATATGTCAAAAGGTTTCCGTGCATATAAAGAACGTCAAAATCCGAATTATAACGAAGAAGTTATGACCTGTCGAAGTTTCACGACAGAACCGGCACGACGTCGAGTGACGTAAAATATGAATTTAAGATAGAGCGATATTTAGCCTTAGCAATCTAAACGAAAGTCATAGATTTCGTTAAACCGAGAGTGTGCATAAAAGGAACGCCCAAATCTGACTTCGTATGAGGAAGTTATGATTTTCTGAAGTTTCGACGTGGCAGTATGCAGCCCGAATACTTGATTTGAGACCGAGCGGTTTTTAGCCGAAACAATCTGAATGAGAATCGAAGATCTCGTTGTTAGTAGCGAAACGATGAAAAGATAGGCGAGAACAGACACCGGACGAAGAAGTTATGATTTTATAACGAAGTTTTCCTGTCCGGGCCTCCTAAAAATAATTAATACAAATAAAAGTCAAAATAAGCCGACAGAGTCTAAACGAAAGTTGTAGAGCGTAGTCTCACCTTCGCGTGGATATAAAGAACGTCGAAAATGGAGTTCGTATGAAGGAGATATGAATTTTTGAAGTTTAATAAATATTAAATATTTATTTTTAATTAACATCCGATATTATCCGAAGAAAGGATCAGCCGGTCTATCCGAAGTACGCAGCGTGTACTGCTGTACGCCCCGCGTACAGCGAGGGGCACTCGAGTTCTCCGGAGTCGCGAGGCGTATGCAATGACGTATGAGGGCCGATGACGTAAGCGCTGACGACCTCCGAGGCGTACGCCCCGCGTACCGCGAAGTTACGCCCCGCGTACGTGCGAGGGTTATCCTATAAAAGGGGATCCGAAGGCAGCTCTTTCTTCACACACAATCTCATCCTTCTCTCTAGTCCTTTGCCTCGTTTTGCGTGCCGTTTGCACCCCGAAGCCCCGGTAATATTCCTGAGCCCCGAAGCGAGATCCGAAGCCTCGAGAATCCCGAAGAGCGTTATTCACGAGCCGAAGCCCTGCCCGCGAGGAGCCCGGTTTTTGTGAAGATCTTCCAGATCTGCGAGGAGGCGCTACTTCTACAAACCGTAGTGCTGTCGGATCATCTTCTGATCAAGTGAGTGTATAGTCACTTTCATCTTACACATAAATATGAAGTATTTTATAAAATACGTGTTATGTGTACATTTATATATATTGTTGTTTATATGCATGAGTGCACAGTTACTCTCTTATAATACATAAATATAAAGTATTAGCTATGAAATACGTGCTATGTGACATATATATTAATTATCTATTTGAGATGGATTTGGAATTGATGTTTTTATACGGGTGTTAAATGATTTAAATTGTGTTTGTATTTATATCTACAAAAATGTTGGGTAGAACATGGGTAGATGGAATAGTTGGTGACGATGCGACTTCGTGCCTATTTGTTAAACCTTGGTGACGATGTGCCTTTTGTGTAAACCCAGGTGACTATGAGACGTAGTGCCTATTGTGTAAACCGTGGTGACTATGAGACGTAGTGCCAATTGTATGAACCCAGGTGACTATGAGACGTAGTGCCTATTGTGTAAACCCTAGTGACTATGAGACGTAGTGCCAATTGTATGAACCCTGGTGACTATGCGACGTAGCGCCTGTTGTATAAACCGTGGTAGCAAATGGACTGTGTGCCAGTTCCTCAGGTAAACCCTTAGGAATGAATGAAGAAAGTATAATCGATTCTTAGGGTAAAACCTTAAAGAAGATAATGGGGGTGGGTAATTGGGTTGATTGTTGATAATTGAATATAATAAATGTATTATTGTGGGTTGAACACCCTATATGCTCACCAGGCTCCCAAGCCTGACCCACTCAGTTTTCTTTGTATCACAGGTATCAATACGAAGACATAATTCACTGAGAGAATAAAAGGAGATGTAAATCGTTAGTGTAAATGAATGTAAGTTCTGTTTATGCTTATGTTCCTATATTGACGATGACATCCCAAACGTTTTAAAATGAATAAAATACGTTTCTTCGAAAATGTTTTAATAACGTATTTATCATGTTTTTCTGGGGACAAATTCCGCAACACTTTTATTAAAGAAGTACTCTGATTTTTATAAAGCATAAACAAAATCGGTCTTTTCTGGCCGTAAAAATGGGGATGTCACAGCTGATAAAGGAGAGAGTCTTGAGGTTATAATGATGTATATATAGTGCCCAAAACCTAAAAAGTAGAGTTTGACACTTTGCCCATTACCTTGGGCGTACTTGGCCCTCCCACACATTCCTTAGCACCGCATCAGGGACTAATCTGCCAACTTTTTCCACCAAGGGCCAGACTTTACAAAACTTCAAATTGCCATTTCGTTATAAGTTCGGTTCCAATGAACTTCATATCCATGGAAAGGTGACGAGAGGCCCTACGCTTCTAACAATACACCATAGCTTAAAACTTCCCAAATCAAAACCCAAAATTCATAAAGGACCAAGTTATCAAATTATGACTATACGCTTGGACTCCAAAAACACCATCGAACCCTTGGAACCCTTGGAACACTGAAACCATAAAACCCACATCCGAAAAGACCAAAACCCTTCTTCCCCAATGACCTACCGAAACATCCAAAAATATGGTCTCAAAAATTTTTAGTTTAAATAATAGATAAAACATTAATTACCCATATCATCCAAACATTTGAAATACACTAGTGTATCAATTTTTTCATAAATCAGAGTAAAACATCATAACAAAATCCTAATGGTGTGTGCGACGCAGTCATCCTAAGCTCTTCCCCTTCGAACCAGAAGTACCTGAAACATAAACTGAAAACCGTAAGAACAAAGCTTAGCGAGTTCTCCCATAATACCACATACAATCATACAATAACATATAGTGGGCCCTCCCGGCTTCGGACCCTGTCCGACATCAGGTCCCACCTGACATCAAGCCCCGCCCCGCATTGAGTTGAGCTCGGTAGAATGGGCCCTGCCCAACATACAATAACATATATCAAAATAAACACATACACATGCAATAATCACAGAGATAAATAGCATATATATATCTATCAGGCCCCGCCCGACATCGGGACTTAACCCGGAAAACATATAAACACGACACATGCAAGAGTCACATATATAACTAGCATACTAACAACATAATATAACCATGGGCCAACCTTGGTGCCTTCGACCCGTTAAAACTGGTAAGGAAACTCACCTCGAATGCTGAATGATAACTGGGTAAATCCCGGCCCCAGAAATCAGCTCTACTCAACCCCTAAACAGAAACAATCCATTAGATACCGATCAATATTTCAAAACCCCATGAAGGTCAAATGTAGTCAAAGTCAATGTTCCGAGTTGACTCAACCCGTCGAGTTACCTCATTAATCAACAGAATCTCAAAAAGTCGATCCAACTCGCTAAGTTTCCCTTTAGCTAGCAGAATCGGGAAAAGTAGATCCAACTCGCCAAGTTAACCTACGAACTCGCCGAGTTCTTCAGGAAACACACCTCTTAATCCATTAAGTCACCATTCTCGAAACTAAAAGGTCCACCACTCAGATCTGGACTAAAATATCGACTAGAAGGGTAAATGTAACATCCTGAGATTTTGCATGTATTTCTGAATCTTCACGTCTATTATTATTTTGTCATTCGTAGTCCCTGCTGTTAAAAGAGTCGACCCATGAGAAGCCTAAGGGCTAAAGTTGCAACTTTGAGAACAAGACTAGTAAGCTAAGCGTACATAAGGTACACTAAGTGTACTAGGCGTGCCTTAGTAAGTTGGATGTACACTTTTGTACGCTAAGTGTACTCGCGTCAGATGCAAACCGTAATATTTAGGGTTTGAGTGCTATATAAATGTCCTTATGAGCTCATAACCCTCCCTTACCGCAACCTCCACAGTTTTGAGCCATTTTCCCCAAATCCTAATCCTTTCCTTGAGTGTGTGAGCTTATAGAGTGTGTTTTGAGTAGTTTAAGAAGAAAGTGTTGCATCAAGAAGTTGGAGAAGGAGAACAAGCTTGTATATCTGAAGTTGCTTTGTACCCTAGAAGCTCTAGAAGGTAAAAAAGCTTCAAACTTTATGCTTGTATGATATATATCTTACCATGCTAGCTTTATGGAACCATTTCTTGTCCCAAAAGTCCTCAAGTTGGTTCATGATATGATTTGAACGAGATAAGCTATCCTTTCAGACCCTTGAAGAGGTCCTAAGTGATAAAAATGATGTCCCAATAGCTAAATGTGTCTCATGCATGGAGTAGGAATGTCTTAATGGATTAAGACCATGTATTAAGAACTTTCTAGACGTCCAAAGTGTTAAAGTTTGAGACTTTATGATTCTTTGGCATATTTGGTCAATGGATCTGAAGTTTGGGCTTAAGTGCTTAAGCCATTAAGCACTTACTAGCATTTTGGTAAAACTCGCGTACGTATTGTGTAGTTTTTGTACGCCCAACGTACTGATTCAACCACCAGGTCAACGTAAAATGGAAGTACGCCCAGTGTACCAGAGGAGTACGCCCCGCGTATGCCCTAAGTTGGAGTTTTAACAAATTAGACTTCCGGATTGGGTTGCTTTTGGACTAACTAGACTTGGTCCTTGCTAGGCTCTCTGAATAATTAAGGTTGGGCGAATTTTGATACGGGATCCTAAAATAAGGCCCAGTTAGGATGTTGGGCTCAATTAGGAAAATTAGGCCATTAATGGGCTTTGGATATATGGTCTTTTAAGAGCATGGATTGTGCAATGGGCCTTTGCCCAATAGAGAGAAAAGACAAAATGGATAATGTGGACCCTTAGTCAAGATTAATATCCCATGTATTGACTTAGTATTTATTATTTTGGATAGTCCGGGATTTTCGGTGAGACAATAATCGGAAACTTCCAGTTCATTTCATCACTACTCGCGAGGTGAGTTATCCTCACTATACTAAAGGGTCGAAGGCACCAATGTCGGCTCATTGGATTTGATATCCCAGTAGTTGATGACGTGTTGAGTATGATATAGTTATACATGCTAGTTTGTTATGCCAGTTTCGTAGACCTGTAGGACTACTTTTGTTACTGTTTGATTATCTGTATGTGCAATTAGCTGTATATGTAGACATGTTGATGGGTAGGGTTGAGGTTGCACAGCTTCGTGCGGTGACCAACAAACCCTAGAGTATGCCAGATATGAGCTGAGGGCCGGGAAGGCATTCCAGACTCATATTAAGGAGTCATTAGCATACCAGATACGAGCTGAGGACCGAGTGGTATGCTAGACTCGTATTGAAGGCTTAAGGGTATTTGAGCATTCCAATTGTGAGCTGAGGGCTAGGGGAGCATGCCAGACTCGCATTAAGCACTGATCAGTTATATTTCCGTCTTAAGACTGAAGGGGGCTAGCCAGTCATAAGTTATGGGCTCGAAAGAAAACCAGACTTATGATGTGGGCTCGGAGGCAAGCCATATGTGAGTTGTGGGCCCGAAAGGCAAGCAAGACTCACACTGTGGGCCCAGGGGGTAATCCAATCTGTAGAGCTGTGGACCCATTACATGTTGTTATTATGTGTGTTATTTGTTATGTATCGGTATTTTGGAGGAACTCACTAAACTTCAGGCTTACAATTCCAATTTTTGTTTCAGGTACCTCGGATGATCGCGGGAAGTCAAAGACGTGATTGTATAGCTCCTCACTTTTTATGAATTCGTGTACTGGAAAATATGATGTAGAACCATTTTGATAACAAATTTGTAATAACTATTGGTTTCTAAATGTTTTAAAAACTTTAAAATTGGCATGATTTTAATGGATGTTACAAATTGGTATCAGAGCCTTGGTTTGAGTGAATTGGAGGAACAGTTGTGTGAATCTAGGCTCAAACTAAGGAAGAGATCTTCAAAATGATTTTCAAAATAATTAAAGTATGATGCAGAGTGTACGATCATCCGGACCCAGTAAGTAACCCCAAAATACCATGTAGTTATTTGATATTGAGATATGTTAGAACAACTTGCTAGTACTTGGCTAGGGATCTTCAGGAATTGCATGATAGAATTTCCTGATTATATGATGCATGGTAGCCTAGGGCTTTCCTTATATGAAATTGACATTATTATTATAGTTGTTTAGTGTATGTATCACGGCTGTACATAATTAAGATCTTATATCCAGAGAATGTTTGGTTTGACCTTATTTCCTGTTCTTGTTTGATGAAGGGCGTAGGGTAGGATCAGATATTGTTATGTATGGCTAGCATATACTAGTGTTGTAGGGTTTGATGAAGTTTCATGCATGGTTGAGTTGTGCGGGGTCAGTAGGCTAGTTATGAGATAGTTAGCTTTCATCTAGGAGTGAGGATCAAGCGATCACCATGCATGTGTATATTGTTAGGGTGTTGTGATGATACTTGAGACAAATATGGGTAGGTGTGGAAGGTAGTATGGGCCCGTACTACTGAAAGCACAGGAGCCATACGTGTAGCAAGGAAGTCATAACCCCTAGGGTTTAGTTGGGAGTTGGTTCCCTGTTATTTATGCGGATTATCTGATATCTTCCTGGTGTAATTTCAGAATCGTGGTTACGAGGTGTTTCGTGACTGGATCCAGATCGGGATCGGGATAGGGCGATCAGGGTGCCCCGGCAACACCCAACATCATCGACCAGGATAAACCAGCATTGACAGAGGATCGTGTTGGGGAGATCATCCGCGAGGAGGTGTTTGAGATTGTCCGGGGTCATATTCCGGAGATGTTTGGATCTATTAAGACCGCAATGACGAAGAATTTTGATGATCCATATGCAGCCCTAGTTGATATGGCTGCCGTAACATAGACATCAGCTGTAACAGCGGCAGGAGGAGAAGTTGGCCGAGCTTTTCAATATTGGGACTTCGATAACACGAAACCCCGAAATTTGATGGTACTCAGGTTTCGATTAGAGCCATGAGGTGGTTGTCTGATGTGGAGGGTTGTTTCTTCACGTGCTCATGTCCTACTGACCAGAAGGTAAGATGTGCCCTGAACCTACTGAGGTCCGGGGCAAAGGACAGGTAGAGACTGATGAATAAGTCTTATTCGGATGACCAGAGAGTTGCGGTTACTTAGGAGCAATTTAGGGATATGTTTTGTGCTCGCTATATTCCACAAGTCGAGTGGGAGAGGCTAGCTTAGGAGTTTTTGGAGTTGAGATAGGATGGTGAGACCGTGATTGAGATCACCGATATGTTCACGGAGAGGGTGATGTTTTGCCCGAAGTTTGCTTCAGAGCAGGCTCAGATGAGACGTTATCTATGCATGATCAAGACTGACATCCATTAGTTGTTGCTACCCAATGATGTGACACTCTGCTGGAGTTACAGGAGGCCGCCAGACGGCGTGAGCTGGAGATCGAGTTACAGTTACAGGAGCGGAAGCGGGCCCCGACGCCGTCACAGCCGGCACCGAAGTGGTATAAGACCGCTAATACTAGGACCGGAAGTCAGCGCGGTTGCACTTGTGGAAAGTGAAGAAAGGGTCATTCTCGAGTTTTTCGATCAGGTATCGGGTGCCACAAGTGTGGCAAGGAGGGGCATTATGCAAAGGATTGTTGCCAGCCTGCCTCAATTCCGAGTGTGAGGTTATGTTAGCACTGTTAGCAGATTGGCCATGTGAAGGCCAACAGCCCGTTGCTTGCCGTTAAGCCGGCGCAGGCTCCCTCACCAGCCACACTGAGGATTACAGATGGGAGACAGGGTAGAGCAAAGCCCCCGAGGGCTCAGGGACGCACCTTCCAGCTTACAGTAGAAGAGGCCAGGGCAACACCAGATGTGGTCACTAGTATGTTTCTATTCTTATCTTACTGATTATATATGTTTTATGCTTATCTATTTGTACATGTGATTAGGTACGTTTTTAGTGAACTCCTTGCCTGCCTTGGTATTATTTGACTCGGGGGCGAGTCGGTCGTTTGTATCCCAGACATTTAGTAGGGAGTTCAATGTGCCAGTAGGAGAGCTAGAGTGTCCGTTGCGAGTCTCTATCGCCAACGTACATGTGGTTTCTACTTCTTCAGTCTATCAGGGATGTGAGTTGGAGATCTTCGGGGTGTCTTTCCTGATAGACTTGATTCTGATTCCCATGGGGGATGTGTGTGTAATCGTAGGTATGGACTCACTTAGGCGCTTTGGAGCTATGATTGATTGCAGGGGTCAGCGAGTGGTGGTTAAAACCCCAAGTGGGGGAGAACTGATTGTCTATGGCAAGGGTATCAGATTGGAATCAGAGTTTTGTTCAGCTGCCAGGGCTCGGCAGTATATTCAGCACGGGAGTGCGGGTTATCTAACGTATGTGGTGGATACGCAGGTGAGAGATCAGATTTCAGTTTCAGAGGTTCCGGTGGTAAGGCAGCTTTTGACGTGTTCCCGAAGGAGATACCAGGAGTGGCTCCGGAGAGGCACGTCGAGTTTATGATTGACCTAGTGCTAGGTGCGGCCCCTATCACCAAGGCACCGTACCGATTGTCACCACCAGAGATGCATGAGTTGTCATCACAGCTACAGGAACTGTTGGGTAAGCAGTTCATTCAGCCGAGTAATTCTCCATGGGGAGCACCACAACTCTTCGTCAGGAAAAATGATGGTTCACACCGGATATGCATTGATTAACGGGAGTTGAAAAAGTTGACGGTGAAGAACCGTTATCTACTCTCGAGGATAGATGATCTTTTCGATCAGTTGCATGCAGGGGGCATCTTGGTTCTCCAAGATAGACCTTAGGTCCGGGTACCATCATGTTAGGGTTAGGGAGGAGGACGTAGAGAAGACCGTGTACCAGACTCGTTATGGACATTATGAGTTCGTGGTGATGTCATTTCGGCTCACCAATGTGCCTGCAATATTTATGGACCTGATGAATCGAGTCTGCAGACCGATGCTCGATCGCTCGGTCATTGTATTCATAGACGATATCTTGGTATACTCCAAGACCCGAGAGCAGCATGAGGAGCATCTACGGGAGTTATTGGGAGTTTTGAGGCGAGAACGGCAATATACCAAGTTCTCGAAGTGCGAGTTTTGGTTACGAGAGGTTCACTTCCTAAGACACCTCATAAACCAGGAGGGAATTTTGGTCGATCCGGCCAAAATCGAGGCGGTTATGCAGTGGGAGGTTCTGAAATCTCCCTCGGATATCAGGACCTTTTTGGGATTGGCAGGGTACTATCGGAGACTCATATAGGATTTCTCCAAGATTGTAGTACCCATCACTCGTATGATGAGGAAGGGGTGGATTTCCTGTGGGGCCTCGAGCAGTAGAGGATGTTTGAGACCCTCCGACAATGTTTATATGAGGCTTTAGTACTGAATCTTCTGGAGGGAGTCGAGGACTTTGTGATGTTTTGTGATGCATCCATCACGGGACTAGGAGCGGTCCTCATGCAGAGAGGACGGGTGATAGCCTACGAATCACGTCAGCTGAAGTGGCACGAGACGAGATACCTTACTCCTGATCTAGAGTTGGGAGCGGTGGTATTCGCTCTTAATATTTGGAGACATTATCTCTATGGGGTCTGCTATACAATATACACGGATCACAAGAGCCTGAGACACATCATGGATCATCCGAACCTGAACATGAGATAGCGTAGGTGGCTGGATGTAGTCAAGGACTACGACTGTGAGATCATTTACCACCCAGGTAAAGCGAACATGGTTGCGGATGCTCTGAGCCACAAGTTAGTTGGCTCAGGCTGAGGGCATGCGACCAGAGAACTAGAAACTGGAGAGGATTAGGGGTGAGAACACCCGATTTGTGAAGGATAGCTGGGGATTATTGACCCGATGCGGTTAGGTAGAGGTTCCGATGTCTGGTGGGGTCAGACAGATGGTTATGGAGGATGCTCATAAGTCTCACTTCTCTATTCACCCGTGAGCCACTAAGATGTACCAGGATTTGAGTTTGAGCTACTGGTGGTTGTGCATGAAGCAAGAAATTGCTTGGTACGTCGAGAGGTGCTTGACCTACAGGATGGTCAAGACCGAGCATCAGAGGCTGCATGGCAAGTTGTAGCCTCTAGAGATTCCCATGTGGAAATGGGAATAGATCACGATGCACATCATTACCAACTTGTCGAGGATGGCGAAGGGATTTGATGCTATATGGTTCATCGTGAATAGATTGACCAAGAGTGCCCATTTCCTAGCCATACAGGAGAGCTCATCGGCTGAGAAATTGGTCGACATCTATGTCCGCGAGATTTTTGCTCGCCCTGGAGTTCTAATATCTATTGTTTCCAACCATGATGTTAGGTTCACCTCCCGTTTCTAGCAGACGTTCCATGAGGAGCTGGGTACGCAGCTGCACTTTAGTACAGCTTATCATCCGTAGATCAACGGCCATAGTGAGCGGACCAGACAGACCCTCGAGGACATGTTGAGGGCTTGTGTCATTGATTTCGGTAAGAGCTAGGATTCCCACCTACCCCTTTCCGAGTTCGTCTACAACAACAACAATCATTCCAACATTGGCGCCCCACCTTTTGAGCTGTTGTACGGGCAAAGATGTCACACCCCAGTCAGTTGAGGTGAGGTTGGTCACAGAGTGATGAGACGGACAGAGTTAGTCTTGCAAACTATCGAGAAGATTCAGCAGATTAGACATTGATTGCAAACCGCTAAGAGTCGGTAGAAGAGTTACGCTGGTAGATGCCGATCTCAGTTGGAGTTCTTGGTAGGTGAGATGGTATTACTGAAGGTTTCACCCTGGAAGTGCTGGATAAGGTGTCTAAGTCCATAACTATTTCTGGTATGTACTTGACATGACCCGACATGGTCCATTTGGGTTGCATGGCACCATGCAATTGGATAGACTAAATGAGAGAAATAACATTTGTGGTTTATTAATATATTATAAGTTCTAATATATTAATAGTATTATTTATATAGTATTGATCAAGAATTAATTTTGAATTAATTATGTGATCAAAAGATAACTAATTAAATATATGGGTTGATTATGTAAATCTTCCATAACTTGTATAGTGGGCTAAGAGGCTCCATGGATTATCAAGTTGGGTTAAACATATAGGATGCTCCATGGGAGTTACAAACCCATGGGTCATGGAAATGAAGAGTCATGACACATTAGGGTTTACATGGTGTAACCCTAGATGTGTCAACACTATATAAGGAACCCATTCTCCACCAAAATCGGCTACACTAAGAAACAAGAGGGCTAGAGCCAATTTTGCAAGTGTAAGATTCTCTTAAAGTTTACTCCTTTTCATTTGGTGTTGTGTGAAGCATTTGAGGCATCACACTTGGGGTGCTAGGCTCACAAGGTTTCAAGGATCGTAAGCAACAACAAGGTATGTTATTCTATCTTTCATTCAAGTTAAAAAAATGTTCCCTGTGTATGCTAGATAGGAATATAACCTTGGAATGCAACTTTGCATGATAATTAGACAAACATAGATCCAAGGTTATTAGGGTTGCATGTACACTTAGGAAGTGTTAGAATGCTCAAAACCCATCCGTGGTATCAGAGCCTAGGCTTGTTTGTTGATTTTTTGTGCAAACTGCTTGAAAAAATTGTTTTTCTATTTTTTGCTCGTATGAACTCGCTGAGTGCATGGTGGGACTCGATGAGTCCATGAACAAATGCAAGCTACTCGTCGAGTATGTTCTTGCACTCGACGAGTAGAGGCTGCATTTTTCAGAATTTCTACATTTGTTGCTGGAAATGGACTAGAAACATTACCCTAAAATGTTTTGGTGTTTTAAAACTTGTTTTAGATGGTGTAATGTTTATGCTAATCCATTTACAATGGCAATTATCAAAATTACAAGTTTTTTAAGTGTAATTCTTGATTCTTGAAAGTGTTCATATTCATGTTCTTGAACTTATGAAGATTAGATGATCATAGGAATTGTTTGTAACCTTCATGGTAGTTTAATTCATGATCATAATGTGTTTTAATGTAGTCCATAACTTGTCCTCAAGTTATGGAAAACCAAAAGTCTCACTTTTATTAAAGCCATTAAAAGAACACAAGAGTTATAAAAATGAAGTGTCTTCATTTTTATTACTTTATTAATTCATAAGTTATAAGAAATGAAAAGTTTTGAAAGTTTACAAAACTTGCCCTCAAGTTTTGGAACAAGTAAAGTCTTGATTAAAACTTTAGTTCCAATCCTTAGAATTTTAAAAGTTAAAATTCAACCCTTATACTTTATAATATATATATATATATATATATATATATATATATATATATATATATATATATATATATATATATATAAGATCAAGTCGTCTTACCGCTAGTACGCCTCATTCACGAAGCCGGTCTATAAGGGGGGTATAAGGTTGTTGCCTATAAAATGCAACTTAATGGGTGTCCACTCTCACCCACCGCTTCCTTGATCGGTGGAGGGTCGTTAGCCGAATGGGTAGGACAACGACTTATAAATTCTCAATAAAAGTATGATGAATATTATAAAGTAACTAAATGTTTTATTAAATTCCCAATCTTAGTTACTTTAGGAAAAATGTGAATAAGGTGCTAATCCATGAAATTACACTTTACACTTTGTTTAAGTCGTTGGTGGAGCGTGTGTGGTTAACTGGCACACTAACTTGGACTTAACAAGGTAGGTAAAGGGTGACTTAAGGTTTATCATACACTACTAGAAAAAAGGCCTTTTACGACGCTCATTGCGCGTCGTAAAACGCTCAGACGACGCGCAAATGCGCGTCAAGGAAGGCCCTGTCATAAAGAGAGACGACGCGCATTTACGACGCGCGTTTACGACACGCAATGCGTATCAAGGAAGGCCCTGTCATAAAGGAAGACGACACGCATTCGCATGTCGTAACCTTACGACGCGCGTGTTAATGACACGCAATGCGTATCAAGAAAGCCCCTGTCAAGAAAGGCCATGTCATAAATGAAGATGACACACATTTTTGCATATCATAATTTTAAATGTTTAAAAAAAATATTTTTAATAGATTTACTAATTTTCAAATTAAATTTGAATTTAATGCCTCATAATAGAAAATAAAATATCATATACAAAAAATATAATCCATTTCATAAAATTTAATGTCATATACAAATAATCATTCCAATAGTAAGTAAATGTAACACATTGCTAATATTGCATAATATTTATTATTGAAAACAAAACATGTACAACATTAAAAGAAACCGTTGAATAAATTCTCCTTTGAAAATCACATTTGACAATTTTCTTTCTAAAAGAATAACCTGAATGCAAGAACTTTGAGAGGCTGCAAGGCACTAATATGTCAAATTTGTTTGTCTGCATGTTTTCAGCCAAATATAGGAAATTTCAGGAGTATGTATACATGTCATTTACATATATATATATATATATATATATATATATATATATATATATATATATATATATATATATATATATATATATATATATATTGACATAACATAAAGCATACATTGACATAACATAACTAATTCCAAACAATTCAAACATGACAAAGGGAAAACAAAGGTGGCATACCTGATGCATTCACCCTCATCTTACAAGAAACCCTGTATTTGCTTCAATTTGCCAATTTCACGTTTCAGGTATCGATTTAAAGAATTGGTGGGATCGCAAGCATGACGTACCGGAGGGCGTTTCTGTCGGCGATCGATACGCAATCGTACCCTGTTTGGTATCGAGCCGTTTGGAACGTGGATCGTGACTACTTTGGCGAATCCTGTGACTATGGTCCCCAACTCCTCCACGACTCCATGGAACATTTACACAATACCCTTCTCCACCCATGGACCCCACCTGATAACATATATAAGAGTGAAATGACCATTTTACCCTTCTCGATGTAAAAAATGAGAGAGAAAAAAAAATTAGGGTTATGTTTACCTCATGGGCAACGCCTGTACCAGGGTAGAATTTTCCACCTTCATGTCTATGTAAGGATATATACAACACCTATAACAATTAAAACCAGTATCATCAGAAATAGTCAGATAGTAATCTACAATGTTATTTATGATTTAAAATAAATTAATCAACTATATTGTTTTATATTTATGTTGAGTTTCATTTTTTTTTATAGGAGAATGAATGATAGTTAATTTTACATGGCCTCCTGCAATTTATTACCAGGAAACACTTATAGTGTTTATGTTTTTTTTAAATATCACAAACTCTTTATGGTTAACCAAGAAAAAAATTATTTCTATGGTTAAACCAAAAAAAATACAGAATATGGAGTTAACCATATAATAATAATATCATTAACAAGTTGAAGAAAGTAGTATCAATTATTACACGAATAAAAAAATAAAAATAAAATTGCTGTTTTGTTCTGCTCAAATATTTCTTGAGTTCCATTTCCATGGTGTACATCCTGTAAATAAATAAGGTTAGATAATTACAACTCATAGTTTTTTTTTTTTTTTTTTTAATTACAAAGATTATTACCCAATCAACAATCAAGACTTTTTTTTGCTCCTGCAGCTTGTGCTGCTGATGCAACAATGGCTGCATTGTTATGCAGACAGAATCCCATTGCTTGTCTCACTCCAGCATGATGACCTGGAGGACGCACCTGACCCATGACCCATGACCCATGACCCATGACCCACGACCCATGATCCATCAAACATAAAGATTAATGTACCTAGCAAATAACTGTTCTCTAATATTACAAATTTTATAAAATTTTAATTTGCAAAACTAAAAGATTAAACATAAAAGCTCATTAGAATCCAAATAACTGTTCTCTAATATTACAAATTTTATAAATAAAAATGGGTTATATTGCAAATTTTCATTCCATTCCTTCAAAATGAGAATTTACAAAAGAGAAGGAATCACACACACCTGCAGTTGCCAGGCTGGCAGCAATTGCTCGAAGACGATCTGGTCTTTCTGGATGAGGAAGAGACTTCCTTTCAACCTACAAATTATAAAGATCAAAAAATGATGACATCAAAGTTTTTTATTTATAAAACCATCAAGACTATTAAAAATAATTTTTTTTAAAAAATGAAAATTGAAATATCGGGAAGAATTCTTACTTCAGAATGAAGCAACATCCTGTCATCCAAATTAATAAAAGTAAAGGTCATATAAAACTATGTTAAAAAACATTTGATGTATAAAAACTAAAAAGAAACTTTTGCAAGGTCTTACAAAATTCTTCATTTGAAGATGACACTAACAAAATACTACCAAAAAATCATATCCAAAAACCACAAAAGAACATGCTTCATACCATCCTCAGTCAAACAAACTGAATCCCATATCCTGCAAAAAAAAATATGAAAAAAAAAGATAGTCAAAAACATGCAACCATAAAAAAAACAGTTTAAAAACAAACAATGAAGATCAATGGATATAAAAGAGCATACATCATCGGACTCTTCTTTCTCTACAACTTTCTCCTCTTTCTTTAGCTCAGCTGCAGCAGCTGCAGCGGGAGCAGCACCACTACCACCTGTGGCGGCAACTGCAACACCACCACCGACACCTGAAGGAACAGAAGCCAACTTCTCCCTTCCAGATGCAATCAATTCGGTGATATCTTTACCCTTAACCTCCGACAAGAGTAATTCAATTCTATCTTCATCAGCATCAGCTCCAACTGCATTAGTGAATATGATCATTATAATTGCCATTAAGCAAATCATACAGTTTATGAAGTTCAGGGTTTACATGGATGCAACATGGCACCTTAATTAGTGAGGACTGTTGGAACAGGTCCCAACCTTCTCACTCACACAACACAGATATATATGTATGCAGAAAGCAAATATAGAGATATGAAAGTACTTTGGACTCAAAGCTGCTGCACACTGACTTCTCATATTCAGAAAACAAAGGCTATATATATAGCATGTAGTACATATCCAATGGAAACAAACTAAAACATTCTACAAGGTTCTTATCTCTTGATCTTGCTAAACTTACTATTTTCTTCCTTGATTCGAACTTTCTTGTTTGGTCACTTCGAATCTTATTACTTGCTATTCAAACCACTTAGGTTTGATCTTGCTATCTTGCTTCAATCTTCCTCTATCTTGCTTAGACTCTTGCTGTACCTTGCTTCAATTTTCTTTCCTTCTCGATCAAAAGTGATCGCTTGCTGCTTCTTTCTTCTTTCTTGCCTGCTAGCATGTCACACAGTTGTGTTGTTTTTTTTCTTCTTCTTCTTCTTTCTTTTGATCACAAAGACCTAGCACCACCGAGTCCTTTTTCCTGCTTCACTCTCTACAATGAATCTATCTCTCGGCAATGGAGGTGATCGGCTCCAACAATGATCGACCTCTTCTCTCTTGTCTCTCTTCTTTCTTCTTTCTACTTTCTTCATTCTTCTTTCTTCATGTCTTTTCTCTTTCTTCTTTCTTCTTTCTACTTTCTTCATTCTTCTTTCTTTTTGTCTTTCTTTCTTTCTTCTGATTGTTACCAATCAAACATTCTTTCTCTTGCCGACCTGCTGCTGCTTCTACTGCTCTTGTTGCCCTGCAGCCAAAAGATCCTCCCAAAATCATCAATCACAATTACAGAAGTTACAGTTAGATATTCCACAAAGTCCAAATCTAGAAAACGAAGATGCTCACATAAAGCCCAATCACAATGGATCAATGATTTCAAAAACGAAATGACAGATTAAGGGTGAATCGAATTGTAAAAATTATCTATTTCTAAGCAAGCATCTGAGTGTAATTAAGATCTAAGCCGCATCACAACAAATCAAATATTCAAATTAACGAAACTTACGAGAGATTGGAATTGTCCGTATAGTTTTGTTCCAGTGGCGGATGAGTCATTTTATCAAACATGTTGCGTGCATCATCGACTCTTCCCCATTTACTGTATAAGTCGATTTCTCGATTTCTATTTCTCTTTCTCCCATTCCAGTCTCCGACTTTCTGTTGCTGTGATAGAGAGTTTCCTTCCGTCGCTGGGATTTGAGTAGTGCCACCACTCCTCCGATGGCTCTGAGTTTTCTCGGTCTAGGTCACCAGACCTAATGTTGCTGGCAAGGGCAGGCGAGGTGAGATTGCCGGAGATGAGGGGCTCCATCGGCTGGGTGACACTGGAAAGCGTTGGACGGTGGGGCAGGGCTAGACGGAGGTCAGAGGTGGGAGGCGCCAACACCAAGAGAAACGTCGGAGGTGGGAGAAGCTGTCGACGTCGAGAACCGAGAAGAAGAGAAAGGGTTTGTCGAAGTGAGAAGGAGAGAAAGGGAAGTTGAAGAGAGAATGAGCAGTATAGGAGGGCATAATCGGGGCAAGTTCTTGAAAAAAAAGCCCTAGCTACTAGGGAAATTAAAGTGGAGGGAGAAAAAAAAAGGAAGGCGGGGATTTTAAGTTTTTGGGATTTCATTTTCCCCGGATGGAACGCGCGCGTTCTATTAAAATTTATAAAGCGACGGTCGTAGACGACATGCAGGTGCCCTCCGTGTTTTTTTTTTTTTTTTTGTTTAGACCCTAATTTTAGGGCACGCAAAAATGCGCGTCTGAAATCCTTTAAATTTTGGAAGAGATGACATTATTTTTTAGACACTCACCTTTGCGTATCATAAATCACTGCGTGTCATGGTTCGCGCGTCGTAAAAGGCTATATTTCTAGTAGTGATAGTATCGGTGGAGCGTGTGTGGTTTACCGACACATCGATTGAGTGATAAACTTTAAGGATACCAAGTGATTTGCATGGTTACTTCACACCTCGTTTTGTGATCCTCAGTATCCCAGTCACAAAAGTTGGAGGGCACACTCGAGATTGAAACATGCCTTTGAAAAGTTCATTGAATCTCAAAAGAATCTAGGAATCTCTAAGAGCCAATTAAAAACCTAATATTTATATTTCGTTTTTCATGGTCGAAATTGGTAAATCGTTATTCACCTACCTTTCAAATATGTTATAGCTTGGATTACGGCATACCTCTTCTAAGTTATAATATATTGTGATTGGATCCTAGCCTTAATATTACATTTGGCTGTTTTATTAAGGACTCTCTTAATATCTAAACTAATCATGTTCTCTTCTTTCAGATGTCTTCAAACAATGCTGCTTCTGGATCTAATCCTAATGGCTCCTTTACCCTTATGAACTTGTGTGGGAAAGTCACTTTTGATAGATCCAACTTCAATAAATGGATCAGAACCATTAGGATGATTACCCGCTACGAGGACAAAGAATATGTCCTTGAAAAGGAGCTTAAGGAGATTGATGAGACTACTGCAACTCCCCAGGAGATCGCTGACTTCCGGGCACATGAAAGGGATCCTACAAAAGTGGCATGCATCATGTTGGCCACCATGACAGCGGAACTCCAAAAGTCCTATGATGACTTCTACCCTTTTGAAATTCACCAAGATCTGATGGAAAGATACCATCAAAGTGCAAGACAAGAGAGGTATGAAATCATCTGCTCCATCATAACAACCATGATGAAGGACGGGGAATCTGTCACGAGCCACATGCAGAAAATGCAAATGTATGTGGATCGGTTGCAGAAGCTTAATTTGAACTTCCCTGAGGAGCTTGCAATAGATATCATTTTGCACTCCTTACCATCGTGCTATAATCAATTCCGCATGACATGTCGCATGAATAAGGATGAGGTCACACTCAGCAAACTTCAGGGACTCCTCAAGACCGCAGAAACAGGTCTTAAGGGTAAGTCGGTTGTTAACACTCCTACTCCAAACTCCGCCCTGGTTTTGGCAATCGGGAAAGGTCGAGGGAAGAAGAGGAAGATCCTTTTGAAGGATACCAAGGCTAGGACCCTTGATGTCTCTTCTTCAAGTGGAACCAAGAAAGGTTTCATCACTCCTTCTTCTGACCCAAAAGAGGCTGAATGCTTCTATTGCCATGAAAAGTCACATTGGAAGCGGAACTGCCCAAAGTACCAACAAGATGTGAAGGATGGGAAAGTTAAACCCAACCATGCAGGTATGTACACTATCTTATCTAATAAATCACCCCATTCTAACTCTTGGGTCCTTAATACCGGTTGTGGTATTCATATTTGTTCTGATTTGTAGTGACTAAGAAGAAGTGAGAATGTCGAGCATGGAAGAATAAACTTAATCATGGGGAATAGGAAAGCTTTACCTATCACCAAGATTGGAGTTTATACTTTATCGCTAAGTAGTGGGTTTAATTTAGATTTGAATAAGTGTTGTTATTCGCCAGAAATGGCAAGAAATATTATTTACTTTCATGAATTGTATAAACAAGGTTTCACCTTTTCATTTGATAATGAAGTTGGTTCGATTAATGCTTTCTTTAATAATGTTCTTTATTTTAAAGCATTACCTTGTGATGGTGTGTATGAAACTGTATATGTGGTTGATAACTTAGGAAATAATGTATTGTGTATTGATTCTGTTAATGATAATAACTTGGATAAAGCATCATTATGGCATTGTCGTCTTGGACATATAAGCAAGAAACGCATAGGCCAACTCCAAAAGGATGGAGTCTTGGAGTAATTTGACCTTAGGTCAGATGATTGTTGCAAATCATGCTTACTTGGAAAAAATGACAATTTCACCCTTCACAAGTTCTTGTGAGAGGGGTGAAGGTTTGTTGGATCTTGTACACACGGATGTGTGTGGACCCTTCAAACATGCCACAAGGGATGCTAAGCGTTATTATATCAATTTTACCGACGATTACAGTAGATATGGATATGTCTACTTAATCAAGCATAAGGCAGAGACTTTTGAAAGGTTTAAAGAATTTAAACAGGAAGTCGAGAATCAATTGGGCAGGAACATTAAGATGCTTCGATCCGATCGAGCTGGTGAGTATCTTAGTTCAGAGTTCCTTGACTATCTTAGGGAATGTGGGATTGTCTCACAATTGACACCTCCCAGGACACCTCAGTTGAATGGTGTAGCTAAGAGGCGTAATCGAACCTTGTTGGATATGGTTCGTTCCATGATGAGTCGAGCTTCGCTACTAATCTCATTTTAGGGGTATGCATTAGAGATTGCCGCCCATATCCTTAATCTAGTCCCTACAAAGAAAGTTGCCAAAACGCCTCATGAGATGTGGACTAGTAAAGTACCCAAACTAGACCACATCAAGATTTGGGGCTGCGAGGCTTTTGTGAGACGCGAGACTCATGATAAGCTCGAACCTCAAAGCGAGAGGTGTATTTTCATCGGCTACCTACAACAATCCTTTGGTTACCTCTTCTACATACCTAGTAAAAATGTGGTCTTTGTAGCAAGGAGGGCTGTCTTTCGAGAGAGAGTTCATAAGCCAAGGAAACAGTGGGAGGCAAGTTGACCTTGAAGAAATTCAAGAGTCAAGTGGTGAAGGAACTTCAAACCTTAGCACTCAACTTGAGGAGGAAACTCCTGTTGAGCCAATTGACAAGTTTGTACCTCTAAGGCGTTCCACAAGGGTTATGAATGCACCTGAGCATTACTATGGATTCCATATTACTGCGGAAGGTGATACACTTATCAATGATGAGACACTGATAGGTCTGGATGAACCTAATAGTTACGCGGAAGCCATGGCAGGCTGTAAGTCAGCCAAGTGGAAAGAGGCAATGGACAGTGAGCTACAGTCCATGTATGACAATCAAGTTTGGAACTTGGTTGAGAATGTACCAGGTCGTAAGACTGTAGGGTGCAAATGGATCTTTAATAAGAAGACTGACATGGATGGTAATGTACACACTTATAAGGCACGAATGGTTGCAAAGGGTTTCTCACAAACTCCGGGAGTTGATTATGATGAGACCTTTTCTCCAGTGGCCAAGATTAAGTCTATTAGGCTTCTGTTAGCCATAGCCGCGTTTCATGACTATGAAATATGGCAAATGGATGTCAAAACGACTTTCCTTAATGGAAAGTTGGCTGGGGATGTTTACATGAGTCAGCCAGAGGGTTTTGTCAACACAGAGTACCCTAATAGAGTGTGTAAGCTTGAGAAATCCATTTATGGGTTAAAGCAAGCACCTCGCAGATGGAATCTTTGCTTTGATGAGAAAGTCAAAGAATTTGGCTTTTGTAGGAGTGAAGATGAATCTTGTGTATATGTCAAGGCTAGTGGGAGTATAGTTAGCTTTTTGGTGTTGTATGTGGATGAAATACTACTCATAGGAAATGACATCCCAACTCTGCAGGAAGTTAAGTCCTGGCTTGGGAAGTGTTTCTCTATGAAGGACCTAGGAGAAGCTGCCTATATTCTAGGGATAAGGATCTTGAGAGACCGGAGTAAAAGACTAATTGGACTTAGTCAGAGTACCTACTTGGATAAGGTGCTGAAGAGATTCGGCATGCAGGACTCCAAGAAAGGAGAGTTACCCATCCATAGTAACGCCAAACTGAGTAAGACACAAAGCCCTAGTACTGAGGCTGAGATAGTGGAAATGAGTCGAGTACCTTATGCTTCGGCTGTAGGATCGATCATGTATGATATGATGTGTACTCGACCTGATGTTACCTTTGCTTTGAGCATGGTTAGCAGGTATTAGGGGAACCCTGGCAAGGCACACTGGACTGTGATAAAGAATATCCTCAAGTACCTACGGAGGACTATGGATTGGGTCTTTACCCTCGGTGGGAGTGAAGACTTGAGAGTTGTAGGGTATAGTGATGCTAGCTTCCAAACTGATAGGGATAATTTCCGCTCTCAGTCAGGCTGGGTCTTTACCTTAAACGGAGGAGCAATTTCTTGGAAGAGTTCCAAGAAAGAGACAGTGGCCGATTCAAATTGCGAATCAGAGTATATAGCAGCTAGCGAGGCAGCAAAGGAGGCGATATGGCTGAAGAACTTCATTGGAGACCTTGGAGTTGTACCAGCTATTAAGGAGCCAATGGAAATTTTCTGTGATAGTGAAAGTGCAGTTGCCTTAGCCAAAGAACCAAGGGATCACGGGAGATCCAGACACATCGACAGAAAATACCATTTCATCATACATCGAATAGAAGAAGGACTCATCGTGGCAACGAGGGTATCATCAGATAAGAATCCAGCAAATCCCCTCATGAAGGGATTGGCTCGGGTTAAGCATCACCAGCATGCTCAGAGCATAGGGCTGAAGGATGATATTAGATTTAGTAGTTAGATAACCTTGAAATTTGTAAAGTGTAATTGACATTAGATGATGAATAAAAGGTGTTTTATTTATGAGTAAAGTGTTGCTATCTGTTGTCGAGCGTTTACTATATTTCTTTTGCATGTTTTGACTGCCAGAATAATTATGTTTGGTATATCATATTATTCTAACCTCCACAGTCGGTCATATGTCAGAAGTAGGTATGAATCAAGACTGTCATGATGGGTTGCAGAGGTCTAAGTTGTTGGACATGGTTACAACACTCATGAATGCTCATAAGTTCTGAGCATTGGACTCAACCCACGCTCACTGGAATCACTTCATTGAATTTATCTCGAGTGATCTTGATATGGTAATATCATATAAGTCTTCAAACTTAGAGATATGATTTGTTACTTATGAGTTGATTATACATTGATTGTACGAAAAAGCATTGGTAACTCGATGTTATAAAACGTGCTCTTGTGTATAATTCAATGAGTAGTAGAACAAACATATGAGTCGAAGTTTATTTGTTCTTTCTTGGATTAGAAGATGATATCTAGGCCCCTCGATGATTTTGTTTTGACCTATGTACCGGGCCCGGTCAGAACTAAGTTGATGTGTTCAATTAAGTTCTTTGTCAAACAAATCGGAAATCGGGAAACAAACTGTTGGACAATAAGTAAGACATTGTTCCATGTATTTGTCCGGCTGATATCTAGAATACAGGATTATATGATCACTTATCTTAAATGGCGTATAATCATCTTCTCGGTTCCGAGAGACCTTGAAAGAGCTACGATTGCTGATTGGTTCCTGAAGTCATACTTGCAGTTATAGTTATTAGACTTATCCAAGCGGGAGACTGTTGGATAAGGTGTCTAAGTCCATAACTATTTCTGGTATGTACTTGACCCGACCCGGCATGGTCCATTTGGGTTGCATGGCACCATGCAATTGGATAGACTAAATGAGAGAAATAACACTTGTGGTTTATTAATATATTATAAGTTCTAATATATTAATAGTATTATTTAATTAGTATTGATCAAGAATTAATTTGAAATTAATTAAGTGATCAAAAGATAACTAATTAAATATATGGGTTGATTATGTAAATCTTCCATAACTTGTATAGTGGGCTAAGAGGCTCCATGGATTATCAAGTTGGGTTAAACCCATAGGATGCTCCATGGGAGTTACAAACCCATGGGTCATGGAAATGAAGAGTCATGACACATTAGGGTTTACACGGTATAACCCTAGATGTGTTAACACTATATAAGGAACCCATTCTCCACCAAAATCGGCTACACTAAGAAACAAGAGGGCTAGAGCCGATTTGCAAGTGTAAGATTCTCTCAAAGTTTACTCCTTTGAATTTGGTGTTGTGTGAAGCATTTGAGGCATCACACTTGGGGTGCTAGGCTCACAAGATTTCAAGGATCATAAGCAACAACAAGGTATGTTATTCTATCTTTCATTCAAGGTAAAAAAGATTCCCCATGTATGCTAGATAGGAATATAACCTTGGAATTCAACTTTGCATGATAATTAGACAAACATAGATCCAAGGTTATTAGGGTTGTATGTACACTTAGGAAGTGTTAGAATGCTCAAAACCCATCAGGAAGGGCGTGATTCGCTTCAGAAAGAGGGGAAAGTTGGGTCCCCGATACATTGGATCATTTCGGGTGATTACCAGGGTTGGAAAGGTTGAATATAGACTGGATCTTCTAGATGAGCTCTGTCAAATAAAGGTTCTGCGCAACAAGGAGATACCTCTGGTAAAGGTGCAATGGCGACATTGGAAAGGATCTAAGTGGAAATGGGAATTAGAGTCTGAAATACGGGAGCATTACCCGAATCTATTTACCATCACAGACTTTGAGGACAAAGTCTAGGTGAAGTGGAGGAGAGTTGTAACTATTGGGTTTTGAGCATTCTAACACTCCTAAGTGTACATGCAACCCTAAATACCTTGGATCTATGTTTTCTCTATTATAGATGCAAATATGAACTTTCCAGTGTATTCATCCTAACTAGCATAATAATATTGATTCATATGACTATATCAGGTTAGAATTTCATACCTCTTTGATGTAGAATGCCTTCTTGAAGCTTGAGTGCCTAGTGTCCCAAGTGTGACACCTCAAATGGTTCACACAACTCCAAATACACTTAGAATAGATTAGAGAGAAATCCACACTTCATAAAATCAGCTAGCCCTTTCTATCACACATAGTGGCCGGTTTTCTCCAAGAATAAGATCATTATATAGTTAGGGTTACACCATGTAAACCCTAATTGCCATGGCCTTTCATTTCCATGATCCATGGGTACAAATACACCATGGAGCATCCATGGAGCATCTTATGGGTTTTAGCCCAACTTGATAATCCATGGAGCATTAGCCCACTATATAAGTATGGATGATTTACATAATCAACCCATATATTTAATTAGTCTTCTTTTGATCACTTAATTAATCCTAGATTAATTCTTGATCAATACTAATTAAATAATCTTATTAATATATTAGAACTTATAATATATTAACAAACCTTAAATGTTATTTCTCTCATTATAGTCTTTCAAAATGCATGACGCCATGCAACCCAAATGGACCATGCCGGGTTGGGTCAAGTCTTACCAATTATAGTTATGGACTTAGACATTAATCCAACAGTCTCCCACTTGGATAAGTCTAAAACTATTATTGCGTATGACTTCAGAAACCGATCAGCAATCGTAGCTCTCAAAAGCTTTTGTCGAACTCTAACCTTGTCGATGAACTCTGACCTTTGTCAATGACTTGTCCATTAGATAAGGGATCATATATTCCTCCATTCTAGATATCATATGGACTGAGACATGGATTATAATCATTCTCTTTGTCCATTTGCTGTTTCCCGATTTTCGATTTATGACAACTGACTAATTGAACAAATCAAATCAGTCCAGGCCCGGCCGAGCACTTACATTTCTCATCACCAAATCATCGAGGGGCCCACAGATATCCCTTTTATCTCGAAGGTCAAAGGAATGGATAAACTTCGACTCATATGGCTTGTTCGACTACTCGTTGAATCATACACAAAGGCACGTTTTATAACATCGAGTTACCGAATGCGTTTTCGTGCAATCATTGTACAACCAACTTGTAGTAACAACTCATATCTCTAGGTTTGAAGTATATAAGATATTATCGTCTCATGATCACTCATGATAAATTCCATGAAGTGATTCCAATGAGCACGAGTTGAATCCAATACTCAGAACTTATGAGCACTCATGAGTGTTGTAGCCGTTTATCCAACATCTTAGACCTCTACAAGCCAATCCATGAGTGTCTTAATTCATATCTACTTCCAACATATGACCGACTGTAGATGGTTTGAATAAAATAGTCATCCATAACAATGACGTAGTTATTCTGGAAGTTAAAACATGCAAAGTGAAACACAATAATAATTGAATCCAATATGGTATCAAAACCTATGAACATAAATAAAACACCTTTTATTTATCACCATATGATTACACATTATTCATTGTATACTGTTTAAGATATCAACTTTATTCTTGAATTAAAAAACACTAGTTGTCCCATGCTCCAAGCATGTACACTATGTTATCTAAACACTAGTCATGACATACACCAAGTATGCATACTATGTTTGTCTATGATCTTTACTTTGTGAAAGAGATCGACTGAACATAATTCCAATGATTCTCATTCCACAGTCCCAAATCCTTACTACAAATGCAAGAATTCCAAATTCATGCCATTTACTGAAATCTGTTAGATTCTAAACTTATATGCATTGATCCTCTTGTAATGATTATGCACAAAGTCAGAAAGACTTGACAACAACCATTACAAAGCATTACAAAGGAGATCGGCTCCTTGGAAACATCCTTCTTGCATTAAGTTTCCTAATCTTACAAAGATTGAATAATTTCTAACTTTGAAACATTTCCATATTGCATTTTGATTATCACTTCTGAACAAGAGTTGCCTCCTTACAGATTATGTCAATATGGTCCTTCCAGAATTATCACTATACTTCCAACTATCCTTGAGCAACCAATCTTTAGTAAACCTTAGATTGTCCTCAATAATTGTTTAATCCTTTTAGTCATATCCAATTCTAGACCTTTTCCCTTCTTAATGCCCCTGGCATTTGGAAAATTTTAGAAAGGATGAATATATCACATGCAATCGATCCTATATCCGAAGCATATGGGACACGATTCATGATGTCTCACATAAAGACTAAACAAGCCTTTTGCTATAATATTTCCATTTCAATTTTCCAAGTTCTCATAATTCAGATTATGAAAGGGATGTCGTAATCATAATCAAATTTTAGGCAAATAATGGACCCATATATTATAACATTCATATATATATACATGACTAAATACGATTGAAACCTCAATCTAAGCTTTTAGATTTGAGATGAAGTATAATTTCCTCTCCCTTAATTATAGCAAAAACAACTCTTTCCCAATTCAAACCTTTTGTCTTCTATAATTAACATTGCTAACTTGCAACCTTTATCATAATTATCATGCTCCGACTAACATGATGATTATTAGCATAATACTTATGCTCCCACTAGCTTTGACATGTACTCAGAAATCAGCTGAACTTCTATTGACTTTCTTACCAATGTTCAGATTTCTGATACTAGATTCTTTGATAAAACTTTATCAATATCATGCACCTTATCTTAGATAGCTCACAGGTGTGTCTAAACAATTTTAAGAACTATGAAAAGGGATGCCATAATCATAGTCTCGATTGTTTAGACCTTTGCCACTTCTCACAAGTCCATGTTAGTGTGCCGGTTAACCACACACGCTCCACTAACGACTTTGAGAATGCAAATATCGCAATTGCTATCTAGCTAAAATCTACTTAGTGAAAGTGTTTCATTTCCATCATTTTTCATGAATCGGAGAGAAACCTTATGACACTTAGATTTAATGGTGTATGTGTTCTTATTCATGTGAATTGTCAAAACCATAGTCACAAGACAAGGATAATGACAAATCCAAACTCATATGGACTGAACTCAATCTTAATTTCTTGCCACATGGCAACTCAAGGGCCTGCCATTGCTTCTAAGCTGTTATGCAACCAATTGAGAACTCTAAGAACACATATGCAAAGCCAACTTTAACTGGAATGGGCACAAAATATGTCAACACGATAGGTTGTAAACCTCAAGTCGTGTGCTAGTGAAGAACTTCAGGTTTTATTCTTGATTAGTTCTTTTCAAGAGCTTTAAGACTCCCACTGTCCTCTTGACATATAAGACTTTCTTGTCCGATATTCAAGAGATAGTGTGGATTCCAATCAAGACAAACACTTCACACAATTGGCCATAGTTGGTCCTTGTTTTATCCAAAACATCATAATTTACCAATTTCAAATGTACAAGAGTAGAAAACTTTTACTCTTACATTTGAAAAGTGTTTTAAAACTTCTTTAAGACATGTCACTCAAGTTACAATCATAGAGTATAACTCTAAGAATTGATTTTGGAATGAAGTATGAATCATCTTTTTGATTTAACCACTTCAACAATTCATGTCTCCTCTTCTTAGCCATAAGAATGCACTAAGATGTCCTTAGAAGACCAATTGTGATATGGTTTCTTAATCATCAAGATGATCACAAAACATGATACTAAAGTACTCTCCCATCTTTTCAGATTTGAGAAAATTTTATCTTTCTGCCTAATTTGACTCTTCTTATTCGTTCTGCCTTACATTGAAACTTTTCCAATGTTTCAGAATTATACTTAAACGTGTAAGTATAACCATATTTATTGAGCTATAGTAAATTATGACGAATAGTCTTATCGATCTTTTGTGGTGGACTTAGCCAGTGCACAAGAATGTGTACTCGATCCCTTAATCCTTTACTTGACTCACACATCCATGTGAACAAGTAGTTAGTCTTAGTTTTTTCCAATGCTTGAAAGTTCTCATCCATCATGCTATACAACTTGCATGATTCCAAGTTTCCGTCCAATTGAAACTTGGGTGATGAGGATCTTTCCTTATTTGGTAAATTTAGACATTACCTCAAATGAAAGAATCAAATTCACTTTCCAATATTGCTATCAGTGGAATCTTATAAGCAACAATTTTCCACAAACGCCATTGTAAGGATACATAAGATAAATAAAATCAAAAATTTCCTTTTATTTTAAAACTTTGCGGAAAAACGTATCCTTACAATCCATATGAAAACCTGTTGTTATCTATTCCTAAGCAATATCTCATAACTCCTAAGAGTAGCTCAAGAATCCGATCTTCAAACTATGCGATAGAAATCCATCTACGCTATCAGATTCAACATATTCTTTCTTTAAGTTCTTTCACTTTTCTTTGATTCTTAAAACATCACCATGTGACCCAGTCACATCATGTATCAAAAATCTCATAATAGAAACTTAGCAGAGTTAGATAGTGGACTTTACCTGAAGTAGAATCAAACTTGTTGACTTTAACACCCTTAGGTAAATTGGCAGCTTCGCAACCAATGCCCCTTCCTTTGGCAATTTAACATATGGATGCTTTGGTAATGGAACATGGGACTATCACAGACTTAGCCTTTCTCTTTACCATTTGGTCAACCGAGTTGACTATGGTCGATCCCTTTCCATTGGGAAGAGAGAGATTTACTAGATATCCAATGTCATCATTGTCAATGTCCAAAAAGTTTTAGAAGTTAATCTTAGCAAATAGATAAGATCATTATGTGTCTTTTCATAGTCTGTTTCATAGGAGTCCCAAAGGAACTCACTATGGGACTTAGAAAGTAGTTGAGCTACCAACTTTCTCAAGACTTTGACACCCAACTCTCACGGCTTGTCAATATGTGACTACATCTCCAAGTTTTGATCACACATAGACCTTTGCTTGCCAATAGGGCTTGAGTGAGCTTAAACTTTTCAAGAACTTGTAGGTTAGGGAGAATAATTGGAGGAGGTGAAAGAAGTATGATTTCCATGGGACATCATCTTCATTTAGGAAAGCTTGTTTCAAGAGATTTGGGAAGATCATAAATGTCTAAACTAGACATCTTTTCGGAGATATTCAAGATAGTTGATTTAAGGTCCCTAATATAACACCCAATATGAGATATTAAGGCTAGGACCCAACACAATACTTTTATAACTTGGAAGAGGGATGTCGTAATCCAAGCTATAAAATATTTGAAGGTAGGTGAATAACGATTCACCAATTTCCACCAAGATAAACGAAATATATTATTAGGTTTTTAATTGGGTTTGAAACTCCTACATCTTTCAGATTCATTGAACTATTAAATGGCATGTTTCAATCTCGAGTGTACCCTTCAGGTTTTGTGACTAGGATGTCGAGGATCACACAACAAGGTGTGAAGTAACCATGCAAATATACTGGGTGCCCTTAATATTTTCCCCTTAATCGATGTGTCGGTTAACCACACACGCTCCACCGATACTATGATAAATATTAAGTTACCCTTTGCCTACCTTGTTAAGTCTAGGTTAGTGTGCCGGTTAACCACACACACTCCACTAACGACTTAAACAAAGTGCAAAGTGTAATTTCATGGATTAGCACCTAATTCACATTTTCCTAAGTAACTAAGGTTGGGTATTTATAAAAGATTTCGTTACTTAGTATTTATCATTAATAATTTTAATGAAGGGAGAATTCTAGTCCTTGTCTTACCCGTTCGGCTAACGACCCTCCACCAGTCAAGGAAGCGGTGGGTGAGAGTGGACACCCATTAAACTTCCATTTTATAGGCAATAAACTTATACCCCCCTTATAGACCGGCTTCGTGAATGAGGCCTACTAACGGTAAGACTGACTTTACTCTTATACATATATATAAATATTATTAACTTATAATATTATAACGTATAAGGGTTGAATTTTAACTTTTAAAATTCTAAGGGCTAACTTGGAATTAAATATTCATAAGTGAAAACTTTCCAAATTCCAAAACTTGAGGGCAAGTTTTGAAACTACTCAAAACTAATTAATTCCATAACTTATGTGTTTAAAGTAGTTTTAATTAAAAAACTCCTCAAGTTCCATAACTTGAGGACAAGTTATGGAAGACTTTAAACTAATAAAAGAATATAACTTTTCTTTATTTTGTAACTTATGGAATTAATTAAGGTAACACACTTTATTACTTAATGAATTGACTCTTGAACCTCCATAACTTGAGGACAAGACTCTTCATTTTTTTGTAACCATTGCCAACTTTTATGAGTTTTATGAAACTTAAATGTGACCTTTCATTTAACTTGAGAACAAGTTACACAAACACATTTTAGCATCATCTCTTAGATTAAAATGGATTGAAAACACATAATCAATTAACTTATCTCTTAAACTAAGTAACTCATATGAACAAAGATAATTCACATCAAACTTTTTCATGTAATTAGCATAACTTTAAACTAATACAAAACATGAATCTATTGACAATTATCTTTGAAATTGTATTAGCATGAACATTACACATCAAAAACAAGTTTACAAGTTCAAAAACAGCTTAGGGTAATGTTCCTAGTCCAATTCTAGCCAAGAAACACGAAGACATGTTGTTTGGAGGCCAAACTCGTCGAGTTCTTCATGGAACTTGTCAAGTTCATGCTCTAATACATAAACTCGTCGAGTTTTCTACCAGAACTCGTCGAGTTTTATGGTCTCGACAAATTCAACTTTGAAAAAACACATTTGCATCAAGTATAAGAGAAAGCAAGCCTAGTCTGTGATACCACTGTTGGGTTTTAGCATTTTAACACTCCTAAGTGTAGATGCAACCCTAAATACCTTGGATCTATGTTTTCTCTATTATACATGCAAATATGAACTTTCCAAGGTATTCATCCTAACTAGCATAATAACATTGATTCATATGACTATATCAAGTTAGAATTACATACCTCTTTGATGTAGAATGCCTTCATGAAGCTTGAGTGCCTAGTGCCCCAAGTGTGACACCTCAAATGGTTCACACAACACCAAATACACTTAGAATAGATTAAAGAGAAATCCACACTTCATAAAATCGGCTAGCCCTTCCTATCACACATAGTGGCCGATTTTCTCCAAGAATAAGATCATTATATAGTTAGTGTTACACCATGTAAACCCTAATTGTCATGGCCTTTCATTTCCTTGATCCATGGGTACAAATACACCATGGAGCATCCATGGAGCATCTTATGGGTTTTAGCCCAACTTGACAATCCATGGAGCATTAGCCCACTATATAAGTATGGATGATTTACACAATCAACCCATATATTTAATTAGTCTTCTTTTGATCACTTAATTAATCCTAGATTAATTCTTGATCAATACTAATTAAATAATCTTATTAATATATTAGAACTTATAATATATTAACAAACCTTAAATGTTATTTCTCTCATTATAGTCTATCCAAATGCAAGATGCCATGCAACCCAAATCGACCATGCCGGGTCGGGTCAAGTCTTATCAATTATAGTTATGGACTTAGACATTAATCCAACAGTAACATCTCGAGATTTTGCAGGTATTTCCGAATCCTCTCTTCTATTATTATTTTGTCATTTGTAGTCCTTAGGGTTAGAAGAGTCGACCCATGAGAAGCCTAAGGGCTAAACTTGCAACATTGAGAGCAAGACTAGTATGATAAGCGTACATAAGGTACGCTAAGCATACTAGGCGTGCCTTAGTAGGCTGGGCGTACACTTGTGTACGTTAAGTGTACTCGCGTCAGATGAAAACCCTAATATTTAGGGTTTGAGTGATATATAAACATCCTTATTAGCTCATAACCCTCCCTTACCTCAGCCTCCATACTTTTGAGCCGTTTTTTCCCAAAACCTAATCCTTTCCTTGAGTGTGTGAGCTTATAGAGTGTGTTTTGAGTAGTTAGAGAAGAAAGTGTTACATGAATAAGTTGGAGAAGGAGAACAAGCTTGTAGATCTGAAGTTGCTTTATGCCCCAGAAGCTCTAGAAGGTAAAACCCTTCAAACTTTATGCTTGCATGATATAGATCTTGCCATGCTAGCTTTATGGAACCATTTCTTGTCCCAAAAGTCCCTAAGTTGGTGCTTGATATGATTTGGATGAGATAAGCTGTCCTTTCAGACCCTTGAAGAGGTCCTAATTGATAAAAACGATGTCCCAATAGCTAAATGTGTCTCATGCATGTAGTAGGAAGGTCTTAACGGATTAAGACCATGTATTAAGAATTTCTGGACTTCCAAAGTGTTAAAGTTCGAGACTTTATGATTCTTATGCATATTTGGTCAACGGATTTCAAGTTTGGGCTTAACTGCTTAAGCCAATAAGCACTTATTAGAGTTTTGGTAAAACTCATGTACATCCTGCGTAGTTTCTGTATGCCCAGTACACTGAGTCAACCACCCCGATGGTGGTCAACGTAAAATGGAAGTACGCCCAGTCTACCAGAGGAGTGCGCACCATGTACGCCCTCTATTGGACTTTTGACAAATTGGGCTTCAGGATTGGGCCACTTTTGGACTAATTGGACTTAGGCCTTGCTGGACTCTCTGAATAATTGAGGTTGGGGCAGTTTTGATAAGGGTTCCTATAATAAGGCCCAATTAGGAAGTTGGGCACAATGGGGGAAATTAGGCCATTAATTTGCTTTGGATATATGGACATTTAAGAGCATGGATTGGGCATTGGGCCTTGGCCCAATAGAGAGAAAAGACAAAATGGATTATATAGACCCTTAGTCAAGATTTATATCCCATGTATTGACATAGTATTTATTATTTTGGATAGTCCGGGATTTTCGGTGAGACAGTAATCGAAGACTTCCAGTTCATTTCAGCACTACTCACGAGGTGAGTTATCCACACTATACTAAGGGGTCGAAGGCACCAATGCTGGCCCGTTGGGTTTGATATCCAAGTGGTTGATGACGTGTTGAGTATGAGATAGTTATACATGCTAGTTTGTTATGTCAGTTTGGTAGACCTGTAGGACTACCTGTGTTACTATTTGATTATCTGTATGTGTATTTAGTTGTATATGTAGACATGTTGTGTCGGTAGGGTTGAGGTTGCACTGCTTTGTGCAGTGACCAACATACCCTGGAGTATGCCAGATATGAGCTGAGAGCCGGGAACGCATACCAGACTCATAATGAAGACTCATTAGCATACCAAATACGAGTTGAGGACCGAGTGGTATGCCAGAATCGTATTGAGAGCTTGAGGGTATTGGAGCATTCCAGTTGGGAGTTGAGGGCTAGGGGAGCATGCCAGACTCGCAGTGAGGCTGATGAGTTATATTTCAGTTTTAGGACTGAAGGGGGCAATCCAGTCATAAGTTGTGGGCTCGAAAGCAAACCAAACTTATGTTGTGGGCTCGGAGGCAAGCCAAATGTGATTTGTGGGCCTGGAATGCAAGCCTGACTCACACTGTGGGCCCAGGGGGTAATCCGGTCTGTAAAGTTGTGGACCCATTACATGCTGTTATTATGTGTATTATTTTTTATGTGTCGGTATTTTGGCGGAACTCACTAAGCTTCAGACTTACAGTTTCAGTTTTTGTTTCAGATACCTCGGATGATCGCGAGAAGGCAAATGTGTGATCGTATAGCTCCTCATTTTTTATGACTTTGTGTACTGAGATACTCTGATGTAGAACCATTTTGATAACAAATTTGTAATAACTATTTGTGACATCCCCATTTTCACGGCCAAAAAATACCAATTTTTTATGCTTTATAAAAATCAGAGTAACTCTTTTAATAAAAATGTTGCGGAATTTGTTCCCAGTAAAACATAACAAATATGTTATCAAATCATTTCTGAAGAAAAATAGTTTTATCCATTTTAAAACATCTGGCATGTCATCGTCAACACAGAAACATAAGCATAAACAGAACTTATATTCATTTACACTAGTAATCTACATCTCTTTTAAACCCCTCAGTGTAAAGTAGCTTCATATCGACACCTGTGACACAAATAAGCTTGAGTGGGTCAGGTTGGGAAACCTGGTGAGTACATAGGTTTTGCAACCCACAATAATATAATTATTATGTTAAACATCAAACAATCAACCCAATTACCCATCCGCATTATCTTCTTTACTCTTAAGGATCTACCCTAAGATTCAGTTATTCCTCGTTCATTCATTCCTAAGGAGTATCCTAAGGAATCGACACTAAGTCTACATAGTCGCTAGGGTTTATCTCGTTTATTGACGGTATCATTTTCGAGAGTCCACTCTCAATACCTATAAATGGGTTTTGAGAGTACACCGGGTGAACACATCGTTCACAACACCTACAGATTGCGAGCCTGCTAGTGTTCCACTAGACTGTCTAGAATAGTCCATGGTTATCATCCATACTCTGCTAGATGACTGGGCCATCGCTTGGGTCATCGTTTGGCTCATCGTTTTGGCTCATCGCTTTGGCTCATCCTTTTGGCTCATCTCTTTGGTTCATCGCTTAGTTCATCGCTTTGCACTATATTTTATCACTCATATATCATCGCTCATCATTCATCTCATCTTTCATCGCTCATCATTTATCTCATTTTTCATCGCTCATCATTTATCTCACCTCTAATCTACCCATGTTTTACCTAACGCATTTTGTAGATATAAAACACATATATAGTTTAGATCATTTAAAACATGTATAAAACGTTTCATCCAACATAGACAGTAAGTATTCAGACAGTATACACACATAGCACGTAATTTATATAAAATACTTCATATCTATATGTAAGATATGCACTCACTTGATAAGGTGGTGACTCGGCACTCGGACAACACTTCGTTACTGATAAAACAATTTCCCTCGGAAAAAACCTAGTATCATTACCATTAGAGTTTAGTCTAATGTTTGACGAGACTAATTACTAGTCTAGCTATTATTACTATTATATAAGCATTAAACAATACTCTTCACCCACTATGTACAGACAGGGGCCAGACATGGAACACCGGAGGGCATGATCATTTTGGCATATAGCACTTCTGAATCCAGCAACCCAAGCGGCCCTCCAAACCATATTCCCCGTACCGCGAGTGGTTAAAAAGACATTATAACGACACTTATATAACTCACAATAATAGTCCAAATACTTATTATAAGGTCCTAATAACATTACAATATTAAAACATAAGTTATACTAAAGATATGTTAGGCGTAGCTCACTTACAACGGGTTTTTCTCAAAACCGAGCTCCGCTGGAGCAGCGTTGTCACACCCCAAAACCGATAACGGCGGAATACGTTTCGGGGTGGAGGACGTCATGTACAGTATCATCACAATTGTATAATAGTAAACAAGAAACATACAACCATTGCATTTACATAGTGAATTTAATTACAAGCGTGTTTTGTATTGTTTAGCAAACACCAAAAGTAATACAAAAATAAGAGATGGATCTTGTATGCTCCACCTTCTCCAAAATGCTGCACCTGTACCTGTCTATCTTTGACCTGAGGATACAAGTTATTTTGAAAACGAATATCAGCATGAAGCTGGTGAGTTCATAAGAGTTTAGTGTGAGTTTTTGTATAAAAAGCATTAGAACCGATAGTATAAAAAGTTGCAATTAACATTCATAAGTAAAAGAAAAACCTAGAAAATCCTATATTTTCCAGAAATATATTGTAAGTGAAAACCTTTAAGAAGTATGTAATTTTCATCTTTGAAAATCATTTTTTTGTAAAAGAGTAACAACCCGGAATCTCAGGTATTGTTAAAATTATGTTTTTGGGGTATTTTAAGAGGGGACTCGGCGAGTTGGAGCCTAGACTCGCCGAGTAGGACCGCAGACCTGGTCGCGGGTTCGCGACTGGACTCGACGAGTCCAGATATCGACTCGGCGAGTCGGCGCTGTTTAGCGAAAACCCTAACCGTTCAGGTTTGGGACGTATAAAAGGGACTTATTGGCCGTCATTGTTCATTTTAGCCTTCTGAGAGGAACCCTAAATCGTTTGTGTGCATCTGGAGCAAGGTTAAAGGCCATTGGTGATTTTGAAGGAGTGGTTGTGCAAAGAAGAGAAGGGCTTGGCTAAAGGAACAGCAAGGGAGTCACGTTCTGAGGATTGGGGACACAGAGAGTACATCATCCAGGTAAGAATTCGAGTATACTTTGCTATGGTGATGTGTTTAGAGAATTAGGGTTTATGGAACCCTTTTGTGGCTAGATTGAATGTTACCCTAGTCCCCCAAACGATTGTAACCCTGTATTGGGACCTTTGGAGGTCCAGAAGGTCCCATGCCTGTGCATTTCGGGAATTGATGAAGGTTTTGGATTGGAATCCTTATGCCTTAGGTCAATATGTAAATTATAAGTCTTGGGGTGTATCATGAGGACCAAAATGAGGACCTTATGTGATGGACCAGTCTAGGAAGGCCAGACCTATGAATGGTCGGAGCAGTTCTGACCTTAGGAAGCAGTTTGAGCGGTTGCATGGCATGGACTCGCCGAGTCCGATGAACAGACTCGGCGAGTAGCTTGAAGAATAACTGGGACTCGTCGAGTTGTTCTTCAGACTCGACGAGTTGAGTCGGGGTGGCCCCGCGATTCTTCCAGGGGTGACTCGCCGGGTCAAGGAGGATACTCGACGAGTAGAAGGGGAATCTTAGAGGATTGGAGGACGTCTAGACTCGCCGAGTCCGGTCGAGTTGACCGTTGACCGTTGACCTGAGTTGACCTATGTGTGTCTTCTTAGGGTCAGTTAACTTAGAAGATAAAAGTGTTAATAAGAGATATATGATGTTATAGGGAGTTTGTAGCTCGACGGATCGAGCACGAGTGATTTCAGGATTTGCTAGCTTTCAGCATTTACGAGGTGAGTCTTCTCACTATACTGTACCCGGAAGGGTTTGACTGTGTGACCGGAAGGTCGGATATGATATGTGATATGCGTGTTATATGTGGTAAGTTAATTGTTATGCGTGCTATGTATGTTATGTGGGCCGGAAGGCAATATGTTATGGGCCGGAAGGCGATTATGTTATGGGCCGGAAGGCGTTGTGTTGTGGACCGGAAGGTCAGGGCCTGGAAAGGCGTATGTGAGTAAGTTGTATATTGGGGAACTCACTAAGCATTTATGCTTACAGTTATTATGTATGTGTTTCAGGTACTAGCGAGGACCGTGGGAAGGCGCCAGCGTGATGTGTACACACTGATTGATGTTTTTATGATCTTGGGATTCAGAAAATTTGTACTTGACATGACACTTAAATTATTTATGCTTTGTTTTGAATGGAAATACTTTATTTTTAAAATGAAAAATTTGTTTGAAAATTTGTGTTGTTACAAAAAGTATAATAGTGAATCTCAAATAAGTAATGCAATATGGAAGGTTTTGCCTGTAGTCAATAATAGTGGTGCAGACTTCCTTTAGTGTTAGATACTTGATTACTTCGGGATATTAATTTAGCCTTTAGTTTAGTATTTTAGTGTGGTTATAGTGTATTTCTTGTATGTTTCCAATAGTGTGAATAATAGCGGACCCCATGACCTTCCCGATCATGCGCAATGTAGTGAAGTAGTGGCATCCCTGGGCCTGTACGGCGCGGACTGAAGTTAACAGTCGGGGTGATATAGCGTCTGCCCCGTATAGATCTATACCTGTAGTGTCCTCTTCCTGTCGGAAAACTTTGGGCGTAGTAGGTAGTGAATAGAGTATCTCGTAGTGGGTTAGTGTGTTATCGTCTGTTTAGTGCTTTCTCTTTTGTTATAGTGTAGTAGTCTTTTAGTATGGATCATAGTGTATTCTCTTACTAGTGTATTGTCTGGTAATAGTGGGTATTATAGTGTAGAGAGTAGTGACTAGAGTGAATAGTAGTAGTAGTAGCATTAATTATACCTACTATAGTTAACTTAGTGTGTATGATTCTTGTCATGTTAGTCATTTTGGCATCTAGTGAAATGAGAAATATTCGCGTCCCATACTAATATACAAATTATATAACTAAGAAATCAATGATAGTCGGACGGATAACCACTACCCTAAGCCCACAATCAAACAAGAACAGGAAATAAGGCGAGATATCGGTTCTAAGTCCTCCAAGTCTTACTTATATAAATATATTAGTGTGGTTACATTTTATAAGAAGATTTATTTAATAGAAGTATTTTCCAAAAGAAACATTTAAAAAATTGCTTGTTTGTCCAAAATAGTTTTGAAAACGTAAAAGTCTGTTTATAAGGCATAGTGATAAATCACATGTGATTTGAACTACGGATAGTGAATCACATGTGATTAATTCTCGTTACGTGGAAAATCGTTCTGTATAACTTTCCATAAACATGTGTAATCAACTTGTATCCCCCCCTAAAACATATAAAACATTTGAAAGGTTCATTAAAGGGATATGAACTCACCTAAAATCGCGTAAATCGGGTGAATCAGGTAAATCGGGTAAAACTGTCGGTTGAGCCTTTGTCACCAAATAACGACTTGAGCACCTTTTTAGGACCCTAATGTCATATGAAATATGTATTTTACAAGAAATTAATCATTTTATGCTTTTCATTAAAGTATTTAGGCATTCTAGCATCAATTCGGAGTTTTTGGGCTTAGAAGGGGTTCCCGGGAGTGGTACAAGGCCAAGAAAGGCTTACGGGGGAGCCCATGAGCTCACTCCCTTGGAGTTTACGGCCCAAAGGCAACTCCTTGGGAGTTTACGGCCGTAAGCCCCCTAGGCTTGGCCGTAAACTCATGTGGTCCTGCAAAATTGCAAGTTAAGGCCTTTAATCACTTCCCTAAATTCCTAGCAAGTGTCTTGAACTAGATTGGAGGGTTTAAACCCTCATTTTGTGACATTTTGGTGAGTTTACGGTCCAGCCTTGTGCTTGGGCCGTAAACTCCATTTTGTTCTTCAAAATGACATGTTAAATGGTCCAAAACACTCTCCTACATCTTAGATAAATTTATGAAAGCCTTATGTGGAGTTTTAGGGGCATTTTGGAATATTTCTTAGGTGTTTACGGCCCAAGCTTAGGCTTGGCCGTAAACTCCCCTTTTTGACTCCAAATGCTGTGTTTTAATCGCCTTAAACATATCTAAAGGTCATAGCAAATTTACCCCATGCCCTAGATTAGTTTTTGGGACTTAAATCCAAGATTTTTGGGTGTTTACGGCCTAAGCATAAGCTTGGGCCGTAAACTCCTTTTTAGGCCTCAAACTCTTATGTTTTAATGTCCAAACTCCCCTAGGTAAATCTCTTAATTAGTACATAAGCTTAAAGGAAGGAAAAATGAGTTATTTGGCCAAGTTTTGGGTGTTTACGGCCTAAGGGGCTTCCTAGGCCGTAAACTCCACTTAATCCTCTAAATTCTATGATTTTTGGCCTCTAAATGCTATGGGCTATGATTAGAACAAGATAGGGAAGAGACCCTTATGTTTGGAAGCCGGAATTTGCGGTTTTGGAGTCGGGTTCGGGTCTAGAGAGAGAAAGTAGTGAGAGAGAGTGAATGTGTGGTAAAAGAGCTTAAAAGTAGTGTCCATTTGCTTATATATGTCTCGGGTATTGCACCCGATACACGGCTACCCAATGCTAAAGTTTAACGGGGTTAAAACTTTTTACCCGGGTGAAGTGGTTGAAAAAGTTATATAACTCTATTTGGTGAAACGGGGTTAACACATACAAGTTATAATTACTTATGATAATATCAAGACATATAAATAACTAGATATTTGCTTATTGACGACTCCAATTATTACAGAAAATAATATATAGCGACGCATTCCGTTAGTGAAGATGGGATTTGTAACGGCAATAGATTTGGGGGTTGTCACAAGCGTTCCCGAGCCGAAAGGCTCTTCTTCTCGGAGTCGTCGGGCACTCTGGGGCTTCTGCATTGTGCTAGGGAGGTTCCCTAGGCTTTCCGGGGGGTTTCGGGCTAGAGAAAGGTTCTAGAAAAGAGGGGGAAGTGATGGGAGGTGTGAGGAATGAAGAGGGTTTCACCTAATATTTATCAGGGGTTGGAGGGTCACTCACGTCGTGAGTTTTATGATGCTCACCTCATGAGCCAACTTGGGCTCCAAGTTTGAGCCTGGTGCTGACACGTGGCATCGCACACACGGTGGAAAACAGCCGATTTTCAAAAATTCATAACTTTCGCATATGTGTTCCGTTTTTAACGTTCATTATATCCACGCGTATGTAAAAATAAGATCTACAACTTTCATTTTAACTCGTCGGCTAATTCTCGACCGATCTTAAATTTAACAGTAGGAGGAGATTAGACTGTTAAATGACCGCGAAGAATTCGTAACTCCTTCATACGAACTCCGTTTTCGTCTGTCTTTTTATCGTTGAGTTCCTATTAATGAGATATTCAACTCACATTTAGGTCGCGTAGGCCAAAATCGCTCGAAGTAAAATTCGAGTTTCGGGTCGTGCACTACTATGCCAAATCTTAGAAAATTCATAACTTGCTCATACGAAGTCAGATTTGGGCGTTCTTTTTTTCTATGTTCTCGGTTTAACGTATACTAAAACTGTTGTTTAGATTTCTTAGGCTAAAAAGTCCTCCATCGTAAATTCACTATTGACGTCTCCCGGTGCCGTGCCTGTTTTGCCGTAAAACTTCAACGGACCATAACCTCTTTGTTATAACTCGGATTTCGAAGGCTTTAACAATAAGCACGTATTCACCAGGACAAGGCCCCAAAATACAGATCTGGTCCTTAAAGGCTACAAACACACGTAAATTTTCCAACTTTACTCTCAAATATGCTTGGAAGAGACTCAAATGTTCAAAAGAAGCCATAAGATGGAGTTTATGCATGCATGGAGCCCTTGAGACCATAAAGTTGGCACCTTTATGCTAAAAGAGCTCAAGAAGACCATGGATTTGGAAGAATAGCACTTGGGACGACCTTCAACCCCACCAACCACCAAAACATGGCTAAAAGCCTCAAAACTAACCCAAAAGAGATCTTATCAAACATTAAGCAAGGTTAGAACTTTATACCATAAATGTGCTGGAAATGAAGCAAAGAATTAAAATCTTCAAGGCTCCAACTTGAAGCACCACCTTGCACCAAGCTTCTCCTTCTTCCAATGGCTTCAAACACACCAAAATACACTCTCAAAGGGCTTACAACACTCAAAAAGGCTTTATGGTTTCGAGATTAGTGTTAGGGACTTTGGAGCCTGGAAATTAGGCCATCACCTGGGACTTAAGGTGTTTAAATAGGGTGCAAAACCCTAAAATTAGGGTTTCCTCCAGAGCGGTCAACTCGCCGAGTTGAGACTCCTAAACTCGTCGAGTTACCTAATGAAACCTTGCGGCTGAAACAACTTCAACATGTCTCATGTACTCCGACCCACCCTAAAGAAATGAAGATCTTTCCGGCTCTTGGTCTGTTACTCTACAGCGATGAGAGATAGAGAGCTAGCTAGTGAGAGAAACATCATGAGGGACAAATGTGATCGTGGTGGTTTCCAACGAAGGGTTGCACCCTCTTGCTGAGCCCTAGTGGTACCACCCCTAGCGGGATCTAAGAGCTCCTATAGAGCTCTTTGGGGGTCTCGCTGATCGCCATACCTTATTTATGTCCATAATTTCATTTTACTAACAAAATTATTATAGAAAATATTATTTTCAAATAATATTTTCTGATATTTATGTTAAAATTATCATAAGCTATGGATAAAATCAGCATTTGATACTAAATGATCTAATGCTCGGTAATTATAAAAATATGAATTATATAAATTTAATTCGTGGTCTGATATCGGTGCCTTGATATGAAATTGGTCATTAAAAAATTATCCTCATAATCTGGATTTCATATAACCTACTCATAAATTCAAAATATCATATTCGAAAATTAATCACACGATCTATTAATTTCAAAAGTCTTCATCTCCATCAAAATTTCAAATATGTATTACCTTTTAATCCTTATCTAATATTAAAGTCGCGGTATTATAAAGTAAAAGAAATATATATATATATATATATATATATATATATATATATATATATATATATATATATATAAAAGTTATGAAGAAAATGAATAGTAAACTTACAATTTTTTTCGCAGAATTGGTCATTGTATTATTTTATCCATTTTGACGCTTTTGGTCCTTGCAATCAATATTTTTACATTTTTTAGGGATCTTTTAATATTTAAAGTTTGGTCACAAAACTTTAACGGTTTGACAACTTTGATCCCTTTTCTAAAAAATTTGTAATTTCTACCCCTTTAATTTTTTAGCCATTTTGATACTTCTGGTCCTTGCAGTCCAAACTTTTACATTTTTCACTTTGGTTCCTTGCAATCAATATTTTTACACTTCTTAGGAACCTTTTAATATTTAATGTTTGTCCACAAAACTTTAACGGTTTGACAACTCTGATTCCTTTTCTAAAAAGTTCTAATTCCAACCCTTTTAATTCATTAACCATTTTGACACTTCTGGCCTTGCAGTCAAAACTTTTACATTTTTTCATGAAAATGAAAAAAACTGTTTGGGGCAAAGCCCGGACTTTTCATTCTTGCACTTTCTTCGTCTGTCATTTTGTCGATTCGGAAACAACATTGAAATCTTCTGGCCCCCATGTAGCGAAGGTAACCTTTGTAGTTATAATTAAAAATATTGTCTACATATAATATCGATTTTAACAACTTTTATTTTAACAAACCTCAGTACAAAAAAGAAGTAAACAAATAAATACACTATGGAAATAGCTTGAATATGTTTTCAATTTATTTAAGTCAATCTCATTAATGTGATATATATATATATATATATATATATATATATATATATATATATATATATATATATATATATATATATATATATATATATATATATATATATATATATATATATATATAAAAGGCAATGTAATATTAAAGTATCATCACTCACTTTTGATTTCATCTTAGTTTTTATTTTATTTAATAATGTCTTTATTTCATTTTGAAAACCACATACAATTTCTTGATGCTAATGTTTAAAATGCATAAATTGAAATAGAACGATGACTCAAAAGGTTTGGTCTCCTATTAAATAAAACATAAACTTCAAATAATATTAAGCTCTTTGGGTGAGCCCTAGTGCCAAACCTGAATCTTTCAATCTGGTTTCAGTGATCGAATCAATCCGGTCTCTCATCTCCTCTGTCAAGTAATTTTCCCAATCTCCCACCTTTCCTTTCCTGAAAAAATTCCGATTCTCCACGGCCACATGCTCCCCAAACATCTGAACACCATCCTTATTCACCTCAAAGTTACTCAAATTCTCAAAACTACACAGCTTCACAATCTCTTCCACCACCCCTCCCTCCTCTTCCTCCGTTGTAAAAGGCACTCCCATGAACTCCGCCAACTTCTTCAGCTCCACAGATGGTTCCTTCTTCATATCCTCATACTTCAAGAACAAGATCTTTTCAGGTGATTCCTGGCTTGCTTTCCAGTACCCCAACACATGCTCCCAAAATGGTCCGTATTCGGAGACCCCGTTGCAGAAAAGTTCGTAAGCTTCATTAAACGAAATGGGTGTGAGTTCCTTCGACCTGATTTTGCTCATGAAATGCCACTTGGAAATGAGTGCGTCTTTTGGATCCCTACACACGTACACAAACTTGCATGTCGAGGATGATGATGTCATCGAGGTCGGTAACAAATCATGAGCAAAGTGTGTGGCAAACAGTCGAGGGGAAGGGAGATTGTCGAACTTACTTACAGAATACTGATCAAGAAAGATTTGAACGTCGAGGGAAGGGAAGACACTGTGGGGTCCGGTGTGATGAAGAGGATGATCGGAGATTTTGTAAAGGTGGCGGTTGGCGGTGGCGAACATGAGAGTTCTAAGCCAGGTGGTTCCACACTTCATGAAAGCTGCGAGGAATATGTCGTTTGGCTTTGGATGGAAGTATTCGTGGATCGTTAATAAGCTCTTGATAAGCATTTGGGGCAACCAGAAACCTTTGTGTAGAAAGATTTCAGGACCCCTCCAACCTTTGCCTTTCTGTAGAGTTGCAACAATGTCGTTTACCTTTCCATTGAGCTTGTTGTGGACGTGTTCTTGTTCGTTTGAGATTGGGTTTTCGCCATTAATGGCTGTGGGGTGGGAGCATGTATTTTGGTTAGGAATATTGAGGTCCGTCGACATGTTTTCGGAGTACTGAGAATGTCGAGAGTTGTAGTAGATTGATAGATTGATGCAGGAAAAACTTGAAATATGGAACTTCTTTAATAGTCGTTGCCATAGATATAAAACGTACAATCAAAGTAAATGAAATATATAAATATAATTACAAGTAATATACAGACACTAGCATGGCGATCGACAATTGGCGAAAAGATCGGCAGGATTCTTGCCACCCGAAACAATCACGTTGAAGAAGCGTTTAACGATCGTGCAGAATTTTGAGACGACTTTACAGTCCCACTAATTTAAAATCCCTTATTAATTTGGATCAACAAAATGCTTCTATGGCTAGTGATACTGGGTCTTATAATAATAATTAATCAAAACCGTTAAAAAAACATTTTTTTATTAAACTAGTAGGTGTAGACAGCAGTGAAGGGATTTACAATAACACCTTCAACTTGCCGTATCATCATTTTATTTTTTATTTTTTTTTTCTTTTTTGGATTTTTGATTTTTGATTTATTATATTTTGAATTTGTTTTTTTATTCACGTTTGATTATTAAAAAAAACATGCAATTTAGTTAAATACTTAATTCATCATAACATTTAAAAACAAAAAATAACATTATAAAAAAAAACATTGAACGCAAAAGAACAGTCCTAAAAACATAAAAACAATATACTAGTCATCCAAATATTTATTTTCGATCGTCTCCTTCATTTTTCGGAACATTGGCACTTGTCATAGTCTCATATTTTATTCGCTAGTCTGTAGAATTGTTAAATCATTCGTTATTTTATTTTTCTCTGCTTGCTTACGAAGAAACTCCAAGTGTTTACGTTGCACATCAACCTTTTGTTGTACTATTACATTGTGTTGGTCGAACTTTGCTTTCATTTTCGTCAACTTTTGTGCCCTTCTCTCGGCTTCGTCTGCGTGTCATTGAGCGCGATTCGCTTTGTCGTGCCCAACCGGTTGGCGTGGGGGTGGGGGGTAGATCTTTTCGATGTCGTCGGGGATGCCATCCGTGTCAGCGTTGAATTCGATGTTAGTTCGTGCGTCGGAAACGTCAAACAAACTAGAATTACGAGACCTCTTTGATTGTGCCTATGATAATGTTTGCGTCTTAATCCATTTTGGATCTTTTCTGACATTCTTCCATATTTTTTCAAACTTGAAAGCGTGCCCCATTTCGACATGATATTGTTTTCTCACGGCTTTGAACACATCAAATCATTCGCACCATTTTGCTTTTGGGGTTCTAGTCTCATGAAAATCTCATTGAACTTGGTGCACCAACGACTGCTCAGAGTCCATTTGCTACTAAGCATATCGATATTACAATATGGTTGTTTCTTTAAAATCGTGTGGGATTTCCAAGCACGACTTCCCAAAACCCAACTCTTTGCATATCATTTTCTATGGTTGGATTCTTTAAAATCCCGCACCATGCCTTTGCCATTGTCTACTACTCCGGTGTGGTGTCCACCGTAGTGGTGGTTCTTCTACAATTTTCGGGACTGAATTCCCTTTCATTCTCCTTTTCCATCCGCCTTCCGCTTGTGTTTCGAGAACAATTTCTTGTGTTGGTTGTGTGTGTGGTGGTTATGTGGTTGTTTGTGGCATGGAAGCGAAAGTACTCAAAAGGTTTTGTTGAAGTTTAGGGTTTTTTTGGATGTAAAGCGATGTAAGAAATTGCATTAAGGTGAGTTGGGATTAAAAAAGTTTCTTTGAAATGGTATTTGTAGTGAGTTTGTGTTGAGTAGGTTCATATAACTCTCGTATTGTGCGAACCCCATCGAGCGGATGTGTTTTTATTTAGAGGAGGGGTGTTCGGGTTTTGTTCCATATTTGGTGGAATGAAAAAACGTGGCTGATTTTTATGTACATATATTTTTAAATAAAATAAAAGAAAGAGAGAAAAAAAATTGGGTATATATGTGTGTATTTATATGGAAAAAATAAATAACAATTTTTTTAATTGCTTTTGACCCTTCCAAACGGTCATATGAACGATACATTCGAAAAAGAGGCGTTGCCTCTCGTTATCATCGTAACTGGAGACCACATAATGCCCGCTAACGACATAGTTGGGGCGGTGTACCTGCATTACAACATCGTTGCGCGCCTTCCACGTCAACATAACGACTAACATCGTTTCCCATAATGACCCATCTTAGCTCATATTTTTCTTATTTTTGTGAATCAATTATAAATATTCATATTTGATTGCTACAACTTTGGTTTTTTGTTTATTTGGTCATTTAACTTGTTTTAAGTTTTAAAAGGTTAATTAAGTTTTAATTTTGTAGCAAAATGTTCACTATAACCTGAAATAATAGGTTTCCATATTTTTTGGGCTATCTAAGGTCTTGAAACTTTGTTTTTTGCTTACTGAAAATTTTTTAGACTATAATTAGCTACCAAACTTTAGAAATTGTGTTCATTAGTTTTATATATGTATTTTTTAAATGTTTTCTTTTTATAACTTCATTTTTATTTTGTTTTTACATGCTTCTCACGATTTGTTTTTTAACTTTGGTCTTTATATCTTAATTTATAGTATTATTTTTATAAGTTCATTTTTACGAAGTCTATAATCTATTTGTACAATTTAACTCTTTTACTTTGTTTTCATATTTTCTTTTTCAAAATCCATTTTACTTCTTTTTTTCTTTGTTTTTATATGGTTTTCGACAAAATATTTTAAAAACTTCTTATATTTGCTTCGACAATTAGATGTAGATGATTGAACTACATAATTATTAACACATATGGTGATCCTAGAATTATCAATTTCTCACGCATCTACATTCCACAATTAATAGGTTTCTCATTTGATAGTTTACCTATTACACCCGTAAGAATATCTCACATATGTTCTAAAAAAATAATCATTACATAACTTACAATATGAATAGTTATTGTTATCAAGTTGGATATTCATAGAGTAAACATAATCGAATCATATGTGGATCAACAGAAAAACCAACAACAAAACAAGAATAGAAAAATGATTTTTTTGTTTGAGAAACATATGTGAAAAGTTGTATTATTGTAATAGGTAAACATTTATATAAGAAAGTTTTTAATTATGCAATATTACTGGATGCATGATAAATAACTAATTCTAGAATTATCACTTAGGTTAATAAATATGTAGTTTAATATTGACACCTAATTGGTAAAATAACTATATGAGGCTCTAAAAGAATATTATGAAAATATAGAAAAAAAAAAACGAAGTTGTAAACATAAATTTTGAAAAAAAAAATACATGAAACTAAAGTAAAAATGTTATATTGTAAAAATAGGTATTTGGAAAAAAACTGCAATAAAATTGAAGTCATAAAAACGAATTATGACAAATAAAATTTTGATATATATATATATATATATATATATATATATATATATATATATATATATATATATATATATATATATATATATATGACATCCCAATTTCACGGCCAGAAAAGACCGATTTAATTTATGCTTTAAAATAAAATCAAAGTAATCATTTGATTAAAAGAGTTGCAGAATTTGTTCCCAAAACAAAATATGATAAAAATTTGTCAAAACATTTCTTAAAGAAATGTATTTTCATTATATAACAAAATCTCGGGATGTCATGTTCCGATATAGACCAAAAGAATAAACAGTACTAAATAGACCTTACAACAGTTATATATAACTGCTGATCTATAATCCAAAATATCTTGCCAAGTCATCCAACTTATGCTCTGATTACCTGTAATACAAAGAAAACTGAGTGGGTCAGGCTTGGGAGTCTGGTGAGCAAATAAGATTTTCAACCCACAATAAATAATTATATTAATTTCATCTACCAACAATAAACCAATTACTTATTCCCATTATCCTCACTTTACGTCCCTGAAACAACTATCACAAGGGACCTAGCATAAGGATTTTCATCAAGGCGACAACACTCCTTTGGGGGTTTCCCAACAATTTATGTCAAATAAGACAACCATATGGGGGATGGAGTACACCAAATGAACACCCATGTTCAATAACACCTACAGGTTATGAGTCTGCCAGCATTCCACTGGACTGTCTAGAAAAGTCTGTAGTCGTCATCTAAACTTCGCTAGATGACTGAATCAGCAACAACATCGAGGCCTCTCATCATTTTATTTAATCACACATCAACTATCTACCCATATTCTACCCAACATATTTGTAGATAAAATACACAAACAGTTCTAAAAAAAATATGTATAAAACATTCATTCAACACTATATTAAATAAACAAATAATATATAAACACATAGAACGTATCTTAAAGAGTATACTTCATATCTATGTGTTAGAAGAAAATGACTACACACTCACTTGACAAGACGATGATCGGACAACACTACGACTCTTTAGGTGATATTCCTTAATGAAATTGGGCTTCTCGCAGGCAGATTTTCGGCTTGAAAACTCTTTTTCTCGGGATCTTCGGGGTTTTGGGACTTGCTTCGGGTGTCAAGATGATACCGGGACTTCGGGGGGCATTTCTTGCAAAGTAGAAGAGAGTGTAAGGGTGAAAGAAGGGTAAAGTAGCAACCAATACCGGCTGCCCTTTGGTTTCTATTTATAGGCTAGAAATTATGAATTCACATTGTGAGACTCAAATGCTCACGTCGTGAGCTCGTTCAAGATCAGGTTCATAGTCGCGACATCAGCCTGTCAGGCTCTGGGTACGTCAATCACTAATTCACGTCGTGAACTCTATGTTCACGTCGTGAGTTTTGACACGGGTTGAAGTTCGTGCCCCGAACCTCAGAAATTCATATCTTTCACATACAACTTCATTTTTTTCGTTCTTTATATCCACGCGTAGGAGAGATTATGCTCTACAAATTTCGTTTAGACTCCGTCGGCTAATTTTGACTTTATTTTTAAAATTATATTTTTAGTATGCCGGGACACGAAAAGTCCGATAAGAATTCGTAACTTCTTCATCCGACATCTGTTTTCGTCTGTCTATTTACTGTTGAACTACGATTATGGAGATCTTCGATTCTCGTTTAGATTGTTTTGGCTGAAACTCACTCGATCTCATATTCGGACTTTAGGTTGCATATTGATAAGCTGAAACTTAGAAAAATCATAACTTCCTAATACAAAGTTAGATTTCGACGTTCTTTTTATATACGTTCTCGGTTTAACGTATCTATGACTTTAGTTTAGATCACTAAGGCTAAAAACCACTCTACCGTAAATTCACGATTTACGTCATCCAGTGTCGTATCGGTTCTGTCATGAAACTTCGACATATCATAACTCCTTCGTTATAGCTCGGATTTTGGCATTCTTTATATATCCGGAATCCTTGTCACGGCCACTACCTCTTTATGTATTGGTATTGGGTGAATCTAACATTTTATTTTAACGCTTATTTTTATCCTTAATTCATTTAGGTCACACAATTAAGCACAAAACACATAATACTCATATAATACATTTTTATTATATATTACAAAGGTTAACCTAGACTATTACATCAACATTAATGCCTAGCCTAGAAACACGGGCCTTACAATTCTCTCCCCTTTAGGATGATTCCGTCCCTAGAATCACACATCAACAAACAAATGCAGATAGAGACTCATCATGTCACTCTCCGTTTCCCAGGTGAGATTTAGCCCATTGGCATGTTTCCAACGGACAAGCACTAATTCGACCATCTTGCATCACAACTTCCTAGTCTTACGGTCAACGATTGTCTTTAGTTCTTTAATTAACGTCTTGTTTTCATCAATCCTTAATTCAGAAATTGGAATTATGTCAGGAACTTCTCCCGTGAATTTCCTCATATAACACACATGGAAAGTGTTATGAATTCCCTCTAGTTCTTCTGGTAGTTCTAGCTTGTAAGCTTGGTTCCCAATCCTCTGAAGAACTTTAAATGGTCCAATAAATCTTGGACTTAACTTTCCCCTTTTACCAAATGTTATAAGTCCCTTCCACGGTGAGACTTTAAGCAAAACCGAATCTCCAACTTCAAAAGTCATCGGTTGTCTTTTCTTGTCAGCATAGCTCTTTTGACGATCCTGAGCTACTAACATTCTTTCCCTAAATATTTTCAGTTTTTTAGTAGTCTGATGGACTATCTCGGGTCCCATAAACTGCTTTTCCCCAACCTCAAGCTGACAAGACGGCGTATGACACTTCTGTCCGTACAAAGCTTGATAAGGTGTCATCTTTATGCTCGAGTGGAAACTATTATTGTAGGAAATTCTACCAAAGGTAAATGTTCATTCTAATTACCTTAGAATTCCATCGTACATGCCCTCAGCATATCTTCACGTGTTTGTATCGTTCGTTCGCTCTGACCATCAGTCTGTGGATGGTAAGCTGTACTTAAACACAACTTCGTACCCAATTCTTCTTGTAGACTTCTCCAAAACCTTGAGGTGTAACGACTTTCACGGTCTGATACAATCATTAACGGAACACCATGAAGCGTCACAATTTCCTTTACGTAAGAATTCACAAGCTTATCCATCGAGCATTTCTCATTGGCTGCTATGAAGTGTGCACTCTTAGTGAAGCAATCAATGAACACTTAAATCATGTCGTGACCGTTCTTTGTTCTGGGCAGTTTAGTGAAAAAATCCATAGCAATGTCTTCCCATTTACCCATAGGTACAGACAAAGGTTCTAAACTCCCATATGGTTTCTGATTTTGTGCCTTAACTCTAGCACATGTCACACACTCGGCCACATACTTTGCAATATCAAGCTTCATCGTCAGCCACCAGTAATAGGGTTGCAGGTCCCTATATATTTTAGTGCTACCGGGATGAATCGAGTACATGGTTTTGTGAGCTTCTTCCATCATAAGATCTCTTACTCCTCCTGTCTTAGGTACCCAAATCTGGTCTTGGAATACCTTCAGTCCATGATTGTTTATACCGAACACTAACGTTTTGCCCAAAAGTTCCTCCTTTTGGTCATTCTTCTCTGAAGCTTCTTCTTGAGCTTTATTTATATTCTCCATAATTGTCGAGACAACTTCTATTCTCAATGCTCTTGGCCTCTTTCTTTCAAGATTGACTTTCCAACTGAGAGCATCAGTGACAACATTACATTTACCGGGGCGGTAAAGTATCTCACAGTCGTAGTCCTTAAGTAACTCTAGCCAGCATCGTTTCCTCATATTTAATTCTTTCCGACTAAAAATATATTAGAGACTCTTATGATCAGTGAAAAGCTTGCACTTTGTTCCATAAAGGTAATGCTTCCATATATTTAGAGAAAATACTACTGCTGCCAACTCCAGATCATGAGTGGGGTAGTTCTTTTCATGCTCCTTCAACTGTCGAGACGCATATGCTATCACCTTTTCTCTTTGGGTAAAACACAACCCAACCCAACACCATACGCATCGCTATAAACAATCAATTCTTCAACTCCGTCGGGTAGAGAAAGAATCGATGATTCATATAATTTCTTCTTTAGCAAGTCAAATGATTCTTTGTTCTTATCACTCCAAGTATAAGTAGCTACTTTGTGAGTCAAAGCTATTAATGGAATAGCGATCGAAGAAAAGCCTTGGATAAACCTTCGGTAATATCCGACTAATCCCAAAAAGCTTCGGATCTCTGTAGGACTTTTCGATTGTTCCCACTTTATCACAGCTTCAATCTTGGCTAGATCAACCATTATCCCTTCTTGGTTGACTACATGACCCCAAGAATTGGACTTCTCGAATCCAAAAATCACATTTAGAGAACTTGGCATACAGCTTCTCCTTCTTTAATACTTCTAACACTTCTCGCAAAGTGTTTGCCGTGCTCCTTTTGGCTTTTCGAGTAAATCAGAATGTCATCTATGAACACTATCACTATATTATCAAGGAATGGATTACAAACCCTATTCTTTAAATCAATGAATGTTGTTGGAGCACTGGTTAGTCCAAAGAACATAACCAAGAACTCGTAGTGTCCATATCGTGTTCTGAAAGTAGTTTTCTCAACATCCTGCTCTCACCTTTAGCTGATGATATCCTGACCTTAGCTCGATTTTGAAAAATAACTTGAGCCTTGCAGCTAATCAAACAGGTCATCAATCCTTAGTAGTCAATATTTTTTCTTTATCGTTGCCTTATTCAGCTCTCTGTAATCTATGCACATTCTCATACTCCTGTCCTTCTTCTTTACGAATAACACCGGAGCTCCCCAGGGTGATGAACTAGGTCTAATGAAATATTTTTCCAATAATTCCTGAACGTGCATCATCAGCTCCTTCATCTCCGTTGGTGCTAATCGATATAGTGTTTTTGCTATTGGCATCATTCCTGGTAACAAGTCTATTCTCAACTCCACTTGACTATCAGGCAGTAATCCAGGAAGATCTTCGGGACATACTTTCGGGTAATCACACACCATTGGAATATTTTGCGCCTCCTTTTCCTTCTTAGCATCGATCATGAATGCTAGATATGATGTATATCCCATGGCCAAAAACTTTTTGGCTTTCATTAGGGAAATGATTCCAGAGTTCACTCTGCGTTTGTCTCCATACACCATAAATGACTCTTTCCCTGGCGGGTTTACCTTCACTATCTTCTTTATGCACAATATTTCGGCATCATTAGCGGTAAGCCAATCGATTCCCAACACGATGTCGAAACCATTTAGTTCTATAGGCAATAATTCCTCGTGGAACTTATTCCCATTCGAATCAATGAAGATGTTTTTCATGTGATAGCTAACAGGTACAAACTTGCCACTAGCAACTTCGACTAATAAAGCATTATCTAATCTATCAACAGGCAAAACTAGATTTCTACCAAATTCATGCAAAATAAATGAGTAGTTGGCTCCAGAGTCAAACAAAATTTGGACATGAAATTCGTTTACAAGAAAGGTACCTGAAGCGACATCAGCTTCTTATTTCGTAGCCTCAAGTGTCATATGGAAGGCTCTCGCCTTTGGTTTTGGTGGAATGTTGGGATTTGATGCCTCCTTCTTTTTTGGACAGTCTCTCGATATGTGCCCCTCTTCACTACATCCAAAACACACTCTTTTGTTGGATAGACACTTGTTGGCATAATGCCCAGTCTTTCCACATTTGAAACATGTGACTTGTCCGTCACATTTCCCCTGATGCTTCTTCTTGCATTTATCACACCATTTGGCTTCACCTCCTCCTCCTCTCGAACCAGATTTCGATAATTAACATTTCTTGTTGGAACCTGAACTTCCTTTAAACTTTCTCTTTTCGCCAACTTCAACCTTGCTGGCGGTTCTCCCCTTAATCATATCTTTAACAGACTTGGCAGCCTAGATAGCCGCCTCCAAAGTAAGTGCCTGATACACTGGCACCGCATACTCCTATGGAAATCCCTTTGCGTACCTGTTAATTTTGTCTGCTCGTCTGGGACAATACGCAAAGCAAACTACATTTTGTCTGTGAAGTTGTTGGTGTATTCATCGATTGACATGCTCCTTTTCTTCAATGTTAGAAATTGGTTCTCAAACTCAATCAGATTTTCGGCCTAACAATACTTGCGCTTGAATTGAACCAAGAACTTTGTCCAACTTAGTTGTAGTGGCTCATTAGGGCTTAGGGTTTTCCCCAGAGTGTTCCACTATCGAACAACGCCCCCTATGAACTGACGTGCTGCAGATATGGTTTGTAGCTTGCCCTTGCAACCACATGTCATGAACGCTAACTCCATTTCGATATCCAATCCATTACTCGGATGGGATCTTCCTTTCCAGTGAAAGTTGACAGCTTGCAAGTGATAAAGTCTTTGTACTTGCATTCATTTCTCTTGACTCCATCCTCATGGTTAATCCTCTTAACCACAAGCGGTTCGGTTTAACAAACAAATCTACTGTAATTTCCTCCTTTTGATTGCTCTTCGTTCAATTCGGGCTGTTCAACAGGCATACTAGATTCTTCATGATTCTGCTGAAGCAAACGCCTTGTCTGCTCCATCTGACGATCCAACATCGTATGAATCATCATTTGCACTCTGGCCATTGTCATTGGCTCAAGTGCTGCAACTGCAACATGTATTTGCTCAATCACTGGTGGTTGAGGCCGTTGATTCCTGTTTTCGTTTGCGTTTCCGACTCCGCTTCTAGTTCTTGCCATTTTTAGATCTATGCAACGAACAAAGTGAATTCAGATCTTTATTCACGATAGATATTTAAATCATCCTTATCAGCCTGAAACGTTTACATGCAAGTTCTAATATCGTAGTCATACGCTTATAATCCTAAACACATAAGGTATCCATATCTGGTCGGCAACAGACCATAGATCTGAACAAATAATATCATATATGGCAAACATATAACATTTAGCATATAAAAGCATTTGAGGCATCTTTCCTAAAATAGACTAGTGCCCGTGTCTAAAATATAACAAACACTCATCTCACAATCTTCACTTAGCGTTCTAAGGGGCTATTTGGTAGGATCTGAATTTCTAAGAGGGTTTGAATTTTTAAGATCTGAATTTTTAACAAGTTGTTTGGTTGATTATAAAAATGAAAAATTTACACTTCTGTATTACTTTTTGTTGAATTAAATGTTTTTGTTTATAAAATAACGAACTAACTTCTTTAATAATTATAAAAATATATATACAAACACCGTACAATATGCAAATTAAACATAAATTAAATTTAGACATAGATATATCCGACTATAGCAATCAAAATTGCTTTGTTTTGGATGGCATTGCTATAACGAAATAGAGTTTTCAAAATACAATACTCTAATAGGAAGTAGTGAAAATATGATGTTATAATAATGAAATCAATAAAAGTATATTGCTCTAAACACCCTCTTATACAAGATTATAAAAAACAACATGAACTATATGCTTATATGGAACACATTACATCTATACAACCATGTTTCTGCGTGTTCCAAATCAATGATATCCCCATAACCTTCAAATATACACCAGAGGCAAAAATGTCAATGAAGATTCACAATAGGTTTGACTCTACATCGGTTTGATTTCTCTTCTTGAACTCCACCATTATCATTTGAAGTCATTGTAATATAGTCCCAATATCTTTTCAACTGTTGATTGCTCTTGGAAGTGGATTATCTTCCTTTAATAACTAGAGCAATGATGGTAGCGATGAATAAGCATGGATAACTAGCTTCTAACTTCAAATCTAGGAGAACTAATCAAGTTTATGAGAAAAAAACTGATCAAACTGCAAACGAACACAAATCTACCTTTAATAAATAATAGAGCTAACTTCAAATCTTCAATACATCAACATCAAACGAAAAGCAAAAAGATCAATGCCGAAAAAAAAATCATAGTAAAAACCATAAAATCCCAACAACAAGTGCACATCAGAGAACCATTATCTGATGCACAAAAAGGTTTCTCAAATAAACCCTAGAAATCGATTTCAGAAATTAACCCTATAATGGATTTAGATATATAGATAGGTTTCAGGGAGGTAATCGTTTCAGAGAGCCATTACCTGATCTTGATGTCGACGAGTTTGAGGGGGATGGAGGGCGGTGCAGGCGACAATTCTGGTTGAGGTTGAGGCGGTGACGTGCCGGTGGATAGAGTAATGGCGGAGGGTAGCGGGTCGTCGGTGATGTTGGGAGGGAGAAAGAGGTCGTATCATGAAATAGAATAAGGAAGAAGTAATATGTTTTTGGGCAAAATCAGGAACACGTGTGCCTTGTTTTTTTCGGACACAATCTCAAGTCTGAAAAATTAAGAGGCTTTTTTTCTAATTTAAGAGGCAAAAAGTAAGAGACTACCAAACACTTCATATCTAAATTTTTAAGAGACTGCCTCTTAATTTTTCAATTAAGAGGTAAACAAACAGACCCTAAGTTTAAGTTTAGAAATCCTACAAATTCCTAGTTCACTTAAACTAATGCTCTGATACCAACTGTGACATCCCCAATTTCACGGCCAGAAAAGACCGATTTAATTTATGCTTTTAAAATAAAATCAGAGTAATCCTTTAATTAAAAGAGTTATGGAATTTGTTCCCAAAACAAAATATGATAAGAATTTGTCAATGTATTTCTTAAAGAAATGTATTTTCATTGTATAACAAAATCTCGGGATGTCATGTTCCGATACAGACCAAAAGCATAAACAGTGCTAAATAGACCTTACAACAGTTATATACAACTACTGATCTATAATCAAAAATATATTGACAAGTCATCCAACTTATGCTCTGATTACCTGTAATACTAAGAAAACTGAGTGGGTCAGGCTTGGGAGCCTGGTGAGCATATAGGGTTTTCAACCCACAATAAATAATTATATTAATTTCATCAACCAACAATAAACCAATTACTCATTCCCGTTATCCTCACTTTACGTCCCAAAAAAAACTATCACAAGGGACCTAGCCTAAGGATTTTCATCAGGGCGACAACACTGATTTGGGGGTTTCCCAACAATTTATGTCAAATAAGGCAACCGTGTGGGGGGATGGAGTATAGCAAATGAACACCCATGTTTAATAACACCTACAGATTATGAGTCTTCCAGTGTTCCACTAAACTGTCTAGAAAAGTCCGTGGTCGTCACCTAAACTCCGCTAGATGACAAAATCAGCAACAACATCGAGGCCTCTCATCATTTTATTTAATCACACATCAACTATCTACCCATGTTTTATCCAACATACTTGTAGATAAAATACACATATAATTCCAAAAAAACCTGTATAAAACATTCATTCAACACTATCTTGTCTCACCCCAAAACCAAGAACGGCGGAAACGTTCTAGGGCGGAGGACGTCATGTATAATATCAACAACAATGTAAAGTAGTAAACAAGCAACAACATTATCCATTGCATTAATAAAATAATTATTATACAATTGTGTTCTGTCAAATTTTGATAAACACTAAGCATAAATCAAAATGAAAGATAAGTCTTGAATAAGCTCCATCTTCCTTTCTCCTTGCATCGGTACCTGTCTATGATGACCTGAGGATACAAGTAATTTTGAAAGCGAGTATCAGCTTTGAAGCTGGTGAGATCATAAGTATTTAGTGTCTTAATTTGTATGTAAGAATTTGTAAGTGTAAGTATTGTAAGAATTTGTAAGTGTAAGTATTGTAAGAATTTGTAAGTGCTTAAGAATTGTAAGTATTTGTAAGTCGATGTATTGTAAGAATTTGTAAGTGTATATGAATTGTAAGTATTTGAAAAACCTTGGAATCCCTATGATTCCTACTAGCATGAAGGTTTCTTCTACCAAGACCTAATTGTTCTATGTGTGTCTCTTGTAAGAGTGTATATTTTCCCAAGTCTGGCTACTATTTATCAAATGATAGTTTCTACATTACCGTGCGTCGTATGAAAAATTCACGAAGTGGATGTCATGGGAAAAGAAATAGTACTATGGTGTAGTGCCGAACTACAACTGTACCTATTACCTTAAATCTAGGGTAATACTTCCAAGTACCGTAGTATTTGATATATATAAATAACTAGATCGATACTCAATTGCCTTATTTGAGGGATAAGGTATAATGTGATGTCTAGATCCCAGACTAAATGCTCCCCTATCAAAGGGATTTTGGGACCTACCCACGACCCCTGCATGAATGCAAGCCGTGAGCATCCACATTACTAATGATCCTGTATACTCGATATAACTATCACAATTGCGATGTGATTCATCAGTATAGTTAGATCCTGAGCTGGTTCCGTGCTATAGCCCCTAGTGACGTCTATTCTATGTATATGTAAGTGTACTCATGTAAGTGTGATCATGTAATTGTACTCATGTAAGTGTGATCATGTAATTGTACTCATGTAAGTGTGATCATGTAATTGTACGCATGTAAGTGTGATCATGTAATTGTACTCCTGTAAGTGTGATCATGTAATTGTACTCATGTAAGTGTGATCATGTAATTGTATAATAGTGTACTATAATGTTCTACGTGTGCTAGCTGTAATGTGTGTTCTCTCTATCTAGCAAGTATAGTAATGAAATCATTCTAGTATAGCTGTATATGTTCTCGTCCTAGTATAGTTGTATATGTAATGTACAGTAATGTTCTAGAAAGTATTGACTCATGAATGAACTGACTCATTGTATGATATCGCGTTCTAGTAATGATTCTAGTATCTTCCTGAACTACCCATATGGTAGCTTACTAGTAATCTAAGTGGTACGTATGGACGTGGATGTATACCCTTGCAACCCAAGGGCATAAGTTGAATTGAAAGGACCTTTTATGACTATATATGTATATATGATATATAACTAATCTTTAAACGACTTTCGGACGAATACCCAAAGTCCCACCAGACCACATCTCAAGGCGCGAAAAGGAAATAGGGTGGATAGTCTTCCTAAGTCTTTTAAACATTTCTTATATAAATATACATATAGAGGCATGCAATTTATAATTTAAAAGCATAAATAAGTTTGGTAAAACATTTGAAACATAAACATTAGTTTAAGGAAAGATCGACTTGATGTTAATCTATAAAACAATTTGAAGGCATAAGTTTGATAAAACAATATAAGTACAAGGAACATTTGTTTGAAACACAGTTGTAAATAAGTTTGAAAGGTAATATACAGAGTAAGAAGTACAGTGTAATAAGTAGTTTGAAAGCATATAAAATGTTTATAAAAATCTTTTGAAGGAAACTGTTTGGTAAAACGGCTAATAAGTAGCCAAATCCTTTGAACGTTGTATATTAATCACATGTGATTGATGTAATAAGTAACATGATTCTACTTGTATCCCCCCATAAAACATTTAAAATAGTTTAAAACATAAGTTAAGGGGTATGAACTCACCTGTAGTAAGTGACTGGAATTGAACGGGCTGTTATCGTACGGAAGGATCGGACAAGTGCTTGGTGTCAAGTGGAGACTTAGACACAAACAATGATGCTAATTACATATGAAGACATAGGTATATAAATAATTAGAGATTTAATCACTAACCATACAAGTATAAACATTTAAGCGCGAGGACAACACTTTTGGTCAAGTGCTAGGAGGCTAATGGGTTGCAACAAAGGAGTGCAATGCCCCTAATGGGAGTTTAAGGTCAAAAGACCATATTCATTAGAGTTTACGGCCCAGGGGAGTAAGCTCCTAGTCGTAAACTCTCAACCAAGTCATGAAACGGAGCTTAGAAGTACTACAACCTTAGAGGGGAATTGTTTCAAGGCTATACTAGTGTTTGGGCACCACATTGACTCCTTTGGGGAGTTTACGGCCCAAAGACCCTTTTCCCTTGGAGTTTACGGCCGTAAACTCCCTTGGGAGGGTTCTTATTGTCCTTTCAAGTCTCTAACATTTCTAGGAACAAGTCTAGGCTTCAACCCTTGGCTTAAGGAAGGTTTATGGAACTAAATGAAACCATTTGATGGAGTTTACGGCCATAGAACTCTTTGGGCCGTAAACTCCCTCACACATGAGGTTCTAAGAGTTTTAACTAGTCCAAAACTCATCTAGGTACTTGCCCTAAAAGTCTCTTGGCCTAAGGAAATGTCTAGGGTGTCCTTTGACCCCTTAATAGGAGTTTACGGCCCAAGAAATACTCTTGGCCGTAAACTCTTCAACACTTGAGCTTTTCATGAGTTTTCTAGGTCCTAAACACTTTAAGGTATTTGTCTAAAATGAAGACTAAGCCTTAGGAAGAGTTTGAAGGGATTTTGACCCTTAATCTTGGAGTTTACGGCCTAAGGAGCATCTTGGCCGTAAACTCCCTTCCAAAATTGATTTCTAATTGTTTTGTTGGCCTAAATCATGAGTTTAAGGCTTCTATGTTTTTGTTCTAAGGCTAAAGGAACATTAGGCACTCATTTGTGCCCTTTACTTGGAGTTTACGGCCCAAGAGGTGTTCCTTGGCCGTAAACTCCTCAAACTACTTGGTTTTGATTTGTTTCTAGCCTCTAATACTCATACATAAAGTCCTTAGTTAGATGCCTAACACGGAAATGGGACTAGGTGGCCTTTAGGCTTGATTTTTGGAGTTTAATCCCCAAGAACGTTCTTGGGCGGTAAACTCCCGGATCTTGTATTTTGGACATGTAAATAATGTTATTAAGCATATAACAAGTATTAAAACACATCTAGGAAAGTAGACTCACAATCTGGGATGAAAACCCGAAGATCCGTGAGAGAGAAATTGGCTTTTCTCTAATTGGAATTCAACTAATGAACCAATTTGGTTCAGAATTCTATTTATAGTCCTGAGATTTTTGGCAGAAAATATTTCTATTCTCGGAATGGATTCTAATGATCTAGGATAATGGAATTTCAGTGTTGCACAAAATCCTAGTGCATCCACTCTCCTAATATCTCTTTAGGTGTAAAACCCTGAAAACTGTCAAACTTATACTTAAAGTCTGAATTTTCACTGTAACTGATCTACATCTATGGGCTTGATATGGTTTGATTTGAATGGAAAATTTCAGGTTGTCACATCATCCCCCTGTTAAAGGGAATTTCGTCCCGAAATTAGAATTTAGGCAAGGAAGTATGCACGAATGATCGAGTCGTGAGGAGGAAACTTCCTAATCGATTGGTTCTAGTGCACTTAAGTGAAAACGGGTTCTCGGTTGGCATTCCAACGAACCTTCACTAACTGGTGATGGCGTTGCTTCGTCCGATTGACCTCTCGGTCGAGGCTCACTACGGTTCTAGCACGAAGGCGAGGATCTCGACGAGTGGACTTGCAAGAGTCCTAACGGAAAGGTATGGTTTCATGATCGAGATGCGAAGGGTAGATTGTACGTTACTGAGTTCGCGGTGTAGGTCTAGTTTGTGCGAGGCACAGGACCGATTCTGATAAGAATCTCGGAGGTCCTAACTATATTGGATTTAGCTTTCCACGCTTTACGAAGCGTATTAAGCCTTTCCCAAAGTGAGTTATCTTAAAGAACTTGGTCACTCACTTGGAATTTCAAAGGTTACTTTTCTTGTGTAACTTCCCAGTCACAGGCCACCCCTTGCTGGTTCAAAGTCATACGAGTTTCTGAATGAACTAAAGCGGCAGGTCGATAAGACCTAGAATTTGGCGAAAAACTGTCGGCGTCTCTGGTGTTGATAAATGCTCAACGGTCCTGGCAAAATGAAGAAGTGCTCAAATTTTCTCACATTACTAACAGTGTGTCATAGAAATTTGACTCTTCAATTTCAAAACTCATGCCTAGAGAACTTCACGAGAAGTTCCTCTGAAGGAATGTTTCCATGGGCTTTCTTCTTACTACGAGGGTAGATAAGTAAGTCATTTCATGGAGAAATGACGAATTGATCCAAGTAAGAAAGACGTACCCTATTCATCTAGCTCATGAAAACTATGGGCGTACTGGTCCTATCCGAAGGGTATCACTACGGACTCGAAGTGTCCGCATCGATTTCGGAAGATAGTCTTCCAGACATCCTTCCCTAACACATCGAACTGGTGATATTCGGATCTCAGGTCCATTTTTGAAAGAAATTCTTTCCTTGCGTTTGCTCAACCATTTCATCTGTGCGAGGCAGAGATAATGATTCCTAATGAAAAATCTTGACGGGGTCCTCGATATCCAAGGTACATACGATGCGATCCATCGATCTCTGGAAGAATATGACCGGGGTTCTCCAGGGTGAGAAGCCTGGTCTTCTAATTCTATTTCCGTGCAGTTCGCTAAGTTGTTTGTACTGTTCTGGTATCTCCGTGGGTGCTGAAACTATAGGGTGATCTGTTTACGGGAGTCGTATTGGGTTCTAAGTTTGTTCAGATGACGATGTGATTACTCGTATACTTAGGCAGTTCTCCGTCATGAAGTTCATTTTAGAATTCATACCGGGCTTCACGATCACAATCTCGTGTATACGAGTCGTATATAATTAAGATTGAAAAGGTAGTCGAATAACTGATTCTTCCTTACCCTCACATCCCAATGAGGAAAAGAGTTAAGGCGAAATCATTAATTCTAAACCTGTAGAACCTTGATTATATAACACTCTTATGTATACATTCCTCAGTGATAGATCATCCGCATGAATTCCTTGATTGAACTTGACGTACTGCACGAGTGGTACTTCGGGGATTCCTGGATTGAACTTGACGTACTGCACGAGTGGTACTTCGGGGATTTCTTCGGAAAGAAAATAACTAAGAGGTACTCCTGGAATGAGTACTTCTGGGATTTCTTCGGAAAGAAATTAACTAGGAGGTGCTCCTGGAATGAGTACTTCGGGGATTTCTTCGGAAAGAAATTAACTAGGAGGTACTCCTAGAATGAGTACTTCGGGGATTTCTTCGAAAAGAAAATAACTAAGAGGTACTCCTGGAATGAGTACTTCAGGGATTTCTTCGGAAAGAAATTAACTAGGAGGTACTCCTGGAATGAGTACTTCAGGGATTTCTGATATGACGAATTCGCTGGAAAAGTGATCTAGAAGAATAAGATGCACGCATGAAGCTGTTTTAGTGAGGATTAAATTTAATCGAGTCGTATGATAATGTCGGAATCATACTGAAATTTAAAGACATTAGAATTGAACATAATACGTTTACAGACCAAACGCAACCGTGCAACCATGAAACAGAGTTACAGTACTTTAGATTTACCACAAGACTATTGCTGCGAATAAGGTATACTACAAAAGACAAGTATACGCAGCACGAGAGTCCCTATACAGATAGGATCTCACAAAAGGTAAGACTCTAGTTGCACTAGTTCTAGATAGTTTATAAGTCTGTTACAACGAAAATGCCTAAGTTACATTGGACGTGGTTCCGAAGTAGGTTCTCCTGCAGCTGTGATCCTGAGAATTTTCCCGTCTGCGCCAGAATTCTGCGTTATCGGGCAATCTTTCTTGAGGTGTCCAATCTCACCGCATTGGTGACATATCTGGACAGTACCCACATCAGTGGAGGAAGTGAAGTGTCGGGTAGGAGTTATGGGAACACGAGTTCTTTCCTTGGTTTCCTTCTTCGGGCAATCTCTTCTATAGTGCCCAAACTCTCCACAATTATAGCAATCTAGGCTTGCCCCAATGGTGGAGGTAGCTCTACAGAAACGAGCGATGTGCCCTTTCTTTTTGCAATTTACGCACTGCAAGGCTCGGCACATTCCCTTGTGGTGGTAATTGCACCGGTCGCACTTCGGGAGTGTTCCTTTGTATGTTCTGCTCGGTACTGGGATGTCAGAGGTTTCCGCTTGCTGTTGTTGCATGGAAAGTTTTCGGGGTTTCTTGCGTTCTTTCTGAGTTTGACGCTTCCGTTTCTTGTTCTTTGATTTTTGACTTTGCGGGCCTGAGGCCGTTACCTTTGGGTGACTTCCTGGATGGATATCACGATTGGAAACTTCATTCCCATCAACAGCATTGACTGTGCTGTTAGCGCTACGGTGCGCAAGTACCGCGGTTACGGCAGCCACTACGGCAGCGGTAACTGCCGTTTGAAAGGTGGCGGCATCCATCGGAAAAGTAGAGGTCTCGTTGCTTGGCTGGTCATTTTCGGATGACGACATGATCCAGTAACATGTAAGATAAGGATTTTATGAGCGATTCTGGTTGACCCTGATGTACTTAGATTGTTCATGAAAAGAGTAAGAGTATGTTCTCGAAAGTTTGACCTACATCACTATGATGCAGTCCTGGTTAAAGAATGAAAGTATGTTCGCGAAGGTTTGACCTACATCCCTATGATGCAGTCCTAGTACGGAATGGAAGTATGTTCGTAGAATGGTCTCAAGACGTTTGTCGTTCGAGCTGAGGTATAGTGGGTTGGTGAATAACAAGATCCAACCACTGAAAGAGACTTGGAAATGCCTCTGGAGATAAATCACCATAGTCCAATGACTTGACTAAAGTATGATTCAGATAGACTCAAATAAAAGTAAGATAAAAGGACTTGGATGAAGAATGACACAGAAGTTAGCCGGCTGTCAATACCTTTGATATTCACGATGTAAAGATTCATGAAAATGACCTTGTAAAGGTCTTACATCATATCCACAGAAGATAGTTCCTGACAGCATAAAGACCTAACTAAAGTACTTACGGTAAAAGATAATTTCATAGAAAATACCACATCGGGCATAGACAGAAAACACGATTTCTTTTTATAAGGGAAATAAAGTAAAGCGTCTACTACTGGCGACGGTCATCCCTCTAGTGAACTCTTAGTTCAACCAACTGACGTTCCATGTCAAGTAGGTGGCTTTCGCACACCATCTGGCGTACTCGGAGCTCTATGACTTCGGCTCGTGATTCAGCCAGTGCTTGCAACAGGGTTTCATGGTTTCTCTCTGATCTCTCGAGAGTATATGCTAGATGAATGGTGTAGAGGGTATGCATTCTAGCATAGGCGACTACTTCTGAAATCTGATGTAGAGCTGTCTTGCCTTGAATCTCATTTTGGGCCCTTCTGCGGACCAAGATTGGCAAGACTCTATCTGCTGAGCCCCCATTGCTCAAGTCGTAAAAGCTTCGGTCACCATCAAATAGCATAAACTGATCTTGTCCTTGGCTCCCTGTTTCCAAGCATTCCACTCACTCAGGGTCGGGCCATGAAAAGCCGGAAGAGGGTTAGGAATTAGAAAGGAGCTGCTTGGGGTAGGTTCTCAACCTCTGGTTCGGGGTTAGTATCATACGAAAGGTCTTCTTCATGGTGATCATCCAAGGGGATAGGATGATCATTCTCTGGTTCTTCTCCAAACCAACCAGTTATGACTTCATTCGGAAGATACTGGTTGTCAAGGGGATGGAGTCCAGCTATGATTTCTATGCAAGAATTTAGGGTAAGAGAATAATTATTAGACAAACTATCTAGATAATTATTTAGAAAACCTTCATTAGTTACATCGCTATTTATGAAGTGCATACCAGCTATGTGTAATCTAAACAGGATAGACCTTCGAATAAGTGACATTAACTCCTTATTCACACAGAATAGGGGTAAGGCAAAATTATCACAGATTCTGAGTCTATAACATCCTAATTACATGTAGCCTCAGTGTATCCACTTAGCAACTATCAACGTAGTAATGAAGATCCCGTTTTAATTCTCAAGTATAAAGTACTTATAGTAACACCAAAATACACCTATAGTATTTTTAAATTTATTGTTATGTTCTATTGTTCTCATTGTGGTAGGGTTGGTAAGATTTTAGCATTGTTGCAACCACACACTTAAACTTAGGCACATGCTAGTCAACCCTCGGATAATATAGGTGATCAGGCTATATCTTCCCTGTTTTGACCATATGTCTCTAAGCCCACTTGTGTTTCCCAACAATCGTAATTCTTTTGTACTGTCCTAATGACATTGATTTTAGTATGAATGCAGCACGTATACTTACTTAAATATTTTACTATTTAAAGTATAAACTCTTGGTCAGAGTATTTTAAATCCCTTATGTATTTATAGTTAGTATATCTTTTATGGGTTGATATACTTAATTCACTATAAACAATGCTCCGATACCAATCTGTCTCACCCCACAACCAAGAACGGCAGAAATGTTCTGGGGCAGAGGACGTCATGTATAATATCAACAACAATGTAAAGTAGTAAACAAGCAACAACATCATCCATTGCATTAATAAAATAATTATTATACAATTGTGTTCTGTCAAATTTTGATAAACACTAAGCATAAATCAAAATGAAAGATAAGTCTTGAATAAGCTCCATCTTCCTTTCTCTTTGCATCGGTACCTGTCTATGATGACCTGAGGATACAAGTAATTTTGAAAGCGAGTATCAACTTTGAAGCTGGTGAGATCATAAGTATTTAGTGTCTTAATTTGTATGTAAGAATTTGTAAGTGTAAGTATTGTAAGAATTTGTAAGTGTAAGTATTGTAAGAATTTGTAAGTGCTTAAGAATTGTAAGTATTTGTAAGTCGATGTATTGTAAGAATTTGTAAGTGTATATGAATTGTAAGTGTTTGAAAAACCCTGGAATCCCTATCATTCCTACTAGCATGAAGGTGTCTTCTACCAAGACCTAATTGTTCTATGTGTGTCTCTTGTAAGAGTGTATATTTTCCCAAGTCTGGCTACTATTTATCAAACGATAGTTTCTACATTACCGTGCGTCGTATGAAAAATTCATGAAGTGGATGTAATGGGAAAAGAAATAGTACTATGGTGTAGTGCCGAACTACAACCGTACCTATTACCTTAAATCTAGGGTAATACTTCCAAGTACCGTAGTATTTGATATATATAAATAACTACATCGATACTCAAATGCCTTATTTGAGGGATAAGGTATAATATGATGTCTAGATCCCAGACTAAACGCTCCCCTATCAAAGGGATTTTGGGACCTACCCACGACCCCTGCATGAATGCAAGCCGTGAGCATCCACATTACTAATGATCCTATATACTCGATATAACTATCACAATTGCGGTGTGATTCATCAGTATAGTTAGATCCTGAGCTGGTTCCGTGCTATAGCCCCTAGTGACGTCTATTCTATGTATATGTAAGTGTGCTCATGTAAGTGTGATCATGTAATTGTACTCATGTAAGTGTGATCATGTAATTGTACTCATGTAAGTGTGATCATGTAATTGTACGCATGTAAGTGTGATCATGTAATTGTACTCCTGTAAGTGTGATCATGTAATTGTACTCATGTAAGTGTGATCATGTAATTGTATAATAGTGTACTATAATGTTCTACGTGTGCTAGCTATAATGTGTGTTCTCTCTATCTAGCAAGTATAGTAATGAAATCATTCTAGTATAGATGTATATGTTCTCGTCCGAGTATAGTTGTATATGTAATGTACAGTAATGTTCTAGAAAGTATTGACTCATGAATGAACTGACTCATTGTATGATATCGCGTTCTAGTAATGGTTCTAGTATCTTCTTGAACTACCCATATGGTAGCTTACTAGTAATCTAAGTGGTACGTATGGACGTGGATGTATACCCTTGCTACCCAAGGGCGTAAGATGAATTGGAAGGACCTTTTATGACTATATATGTATATATGATATATAACTAATCTTTAAACGACTTTCGGACGAATACCCAAAGTCCCACCAGACCACATCTCAAGGCGCGAAAAGGAAATAGGGTGGATAGTGTTCCTAAGTCTTTTAAACATTTCTTATATAACTATACATATAGAGGCATGCAATTTATAATTTAAAAGCATAAATAAGTTTGGTAAAACATTTGAAACATAAACATTAGTTTAAGGAAAGATCGACTTGATGTTAATCTATAAAACAATTTGAAGGCATAAGTTTGATAAAACAATATAAGTACAAGGAACATTTGTTTGAAACACAGTTGTAAATAAGTTGGAAAGGTAATATACAGAGTAAGAAGTACAGTGTAATAAGTAGTTTGAAAACATATAAAATGTTTATAAAAATCTTTTGAAGGAAACTGTTTGGTAAAACGGCTAATGAGTAGCCAAATCCTTTGAATGCTGTATATTAATCACATGTGATTGATGTAATAAGTAACATGATTCTACTTGTATCCCCCCCATAAAACATTTAAAATAGTTTAAAACATTAGTTAAGGGGTATGAACTCACCTGCAGTAAGTGACTGGAATTGAACGGGCTGTTATCGTACGGAAGGATCGGACAAGTGCTTGGTGTCAAGTGGAGACTTAGACACACACAATGATCCTAATTACATATGAAGACATATGTATATAAATAATTAGAGATTTAATCACTAACCATACAAGTATAAACATTTAAGCGCGAGGACAACACTTTTGGTCAAGTGCTAAGAGGCTAATGGGTTGCAACAAAGGAGTGCAATGCCCCTAATGGGAGTTTAAGGTCCAAAGACCATATTCATTAGAGTTTACGGCGCAGGGGAGTAAGCTCCTGGCCGTAAACTCTCAACCAAGTCATGAAACGGAGCTTAGAAGTGCTACAACCTTAGAGGGGAATTGTTTCAAGGCTATACTAGTGTTTGGGCACCACATTGACTCCTTTGGGGAGTTTACGGCCCCAAAGACCCTTTTCCCTTGGAGTTTACGGCCGTAAACTCCCTTAGGAGGGTTCTTATTGTCCTTTCAAGTCTCTAACATTTCTAGGAACAAGTCTAGGCTTCAACCCTTGGCTTAAGGAAGGTTTATGGCACTAAATGGAACCATTTGATGGAGTTTACGACCATAGAACTCTTTGGACCGTAAACTCCCTCACACATGAGGTTCTAAGAATTTTAACTAGTCCAAAACTCATCTAGGTACTTGGCCTAAAAGTCTCTTGTCCTAAGGAAGTGTCTAGGGTGTACTTTGACCCCTTAATAGGAGTTTACGGCCCAAGAAATACTCTTGGCCGTAAAATCTTCAACACTTGAGCTTTTCATGAGTTTTCTAGGTCCTAAACACTTTAAGGTATTTGTCTAAAATGAAGACTAAGCCTTAGGAAGAGTTTGAAGGGATTTTGACCCTTAATCTTGGAGTTTACAGCCTAAGGAGCATCTTGGCCGTAAACTCCCTTCTAAAATTGATTTCTAATTGTGTTGTTGGCCTAAATCATGAGTTTAAGGCTTCTATGTTTTTGTTCTAAGGCTAAAGGAACATTAGGCACTCATTTGTGCCCTTTACTTGGAGTTTACGGCCCAAGAGGTGTTCCTTGGCCGTAAACTCCTCAAACTACTTGGTTTTGATTTGTTTCTAGCCTCTAATACTCATACATAAAGTCCTTAGTTAGATGCCTAACACGGAAATGGGACTAGGTGGCCTTTAGGCTTGATTTTTGGAGTTTACTCCCCAAGAACGTTCTTGGGCGGTAAACTCCCGGATCTTGTATTTTGGACATGTAAATAATGTTATTAAGCATATAACAAGTATTAAAACACATCTAGGAAAGTAGACTCACAATCTGGGATGAAAGCCCGAAGATCCGTGAGAGACAATTTGACTTTTCTCTAATTGGAATTCAACTAATGAACCAATTTGGTTCAGAATTCTATTTACAGTCCTGAGATTTTTGACAGAAAATATTTATATTATCGGAATGGATTCTAATGATCTAGGATAATGGAATTTCAGTGTTGCACAAACTCCTAGTGCATCCACTCTCCTAATATCTCTTTAGGTGTAAAACGCTGAAAACTGTCAAACTTATACTTGAAGTCTGAATTTTCACTGTAACTGATCTACATCTATAGGCTTGATATTGTTTGATTTGAATGGAAAATTTCGGGTTGTCACATTTCTCAAATAAACAAATAATATATAAATATATAACATGTATTTTATTCAGTATACTTCAAATCTATGTGTTAGAAGAAAATGACTACACACTCACTTGAGAAGATGATGATCGAACAACGCTACGACTCTTAAGGTGATATTCCTTGATGAAACTAGGCTTCTCACGGACAAAGTTTCATCTTTAAAACTCTTTTTCTTTGGATCTTCGGGGCTTCAGGACTTGCTTCAGGTGTAAGGATGATACCGGGACTTCGGGGGGTATTTCTTGCAAAGTAGAAGAGAGTGTAAGGGTGAAAGAAGGGTAAAGTAGCAACCAAAACCGGCTGCCCTTTGGTTTCTATTTATAGGATGGAAATTCTGAATTCACGTCGTGAGACTCAAATGCTCACGTCGTGAGCTCGGTCAAGATCAAGCTCGTAGTCACGACGTCAGCCTGTCAAGCTCTGGATACGTCAATCACTAATTCACCTCATGAACTCTATGTTCACGTCATGAGTTCTGATACGGGTTGAAGTTTGTGCCCCGAACATTAGAAATTCATATCATTCGCATACCATCTCCATTTTTGGTTTTCTTTATATCCACACGTAGCAGAGATTATACTCTACAACTTTCGTATAGACTCCGTCGGCTAATTTTGACTTTATTTTTAATATTATATTTTTAGTAGGCCGGGACAGGAAAAGTCCGTTAAGAATTCGTAACTTCTTCATCCGATTTCAGTTTTCATCTTTCTTTTTACCGTTGAACTACGATTTACGAGATCTTCGATTCTTGTTTAGATTGTTTCGGCTGAAAATCACTCAATCTCATATTCAGACATTGGGTTGCATACTGCTACGCTGAAACTTAGAAAAATCATAACTTCCTCATACGAAGTCAGATTTCGACATTCTTTTATGCACGCTCTCAGTTTAACGTATCCTATGACTTTCGTTTAGATAACGAAGGCCAAAAATCGCTCTATCGTAAATTCACGATTTACGTCACGCAGTGTCGTATCGAACTGTCGCGAAACTTCGACAGCTCATAACTCCTTCGTTATAGCTCGAATTTCGGCATTCTTTATACATCCGGAATCCTTGTCACGACCACTACTTCTTTATGTATAGGTATTGGGTTAATTTAACATTTTATTTGAATGCTTATTTTTGTCCTTAATTCATTTAGGTCACATAATTAAGCACAAAACACATAATACTTAAATAATACATTTTTATTATTTCAAAACAGGTTACAAAGGTTAACCTAGACTATCACATCAACATTAATGTCTAGCCTAGAAACACAGGCGTTATATATATATATATATATATATATATATATATATATATATATATATATATATATATATATATATATATATATATATATATATATATATATATATATATATATATATATATATATATATATATATATAGAGAGAGAGAGAGAGAGAGAATTTTTTACGGGTTTTTTATTCCTCGACATGTTATAAAAATATATTACGCGTTAAACCCGACCAAAATCAAATAGATACGTATTAGCGGCAGTTGAGAGAAATCAGGTATCCTCTATATCTGCAGTTCAACTGCTACACCACGTTCCTTCTTTGACGGAGAGTTCCACAACCTCCAGCCTTACGTCTCCTTCAACATCTCCTGAGTTCAACTCCTTCCCCACGTTCTTACTCCGTTGCCATTGATTATGTCTGGAAGTCGCATTTCAATGAGTATAAAGGTCTCCACCTTATATCTATTTTTTTTCTTTTCCTTCATTTTCTTTTCCCATGCCTGCTAATTTGATTTTAATTATTATTGCAGGTCTCAAGTAATATGGAGAACTTATGACATAGAAGTCATGTTAGACCCTTGACCATGTGCTTTGAATCCTTTCTTTCACTCAATTTTCTTTTGACTAATGTTATTTTGATTTGTTGGGTATAAATTTGGTAAATTCTATGATTTTTGGTAGGTTTTGAAGTACTTTGAAGAAGTCAGATTATATGTGACTGTCAATTTGATGCTTCGTGCGTGAATTCCACATTTCACTTCATCAATTTTTGTCTCCCGTTTCTCGAACAACCTGTAGAGATGGAGGTTTGATTTGGTTAGTTCACTGAGTCACAAATAAGTGGAAGTGCCTTCCATATGTGTGTATCTCTCATCTCCGGTAACCTTTACCTCCTGTTCTCTAATTTCTACATTTGATTCCATTTTGTTCACCGCTATGCCGACTAATAGAAGTAGAATGGTTTTTTTATCTCATAAAGTCTCATTCATTCTTGGTTTCGATCGTCTTCCTCAAGGTAACATTATTGACCTTCACGATTGTATGCTGCTTCTAATGGTTGTGTTGAGTTGGTGGTTTTATTCATCTCAATTTTTGTACATATCGGATGTTGATTTTGGTGCTATTATAATAAAAAAGAAGGAAATAGATCTCTTCCAAAAATAAATTGTCAGGTTTGTTTTCATTACTATTAATTTGAATCTTCTTTCTTAATTGTATTTTCAAGCGTGTTTTACTTTCACTTTAATTTATTTTAGTTTTACTTCATAGCTTATGTAATGTAAATTTATTTCATAAACACAACTTCGACTAGAGGTGGTTGTTAGTGATTTCTCATAATTATCATGTGTTGTTATAAAAGTTTTTTGAATGTTCATGTGTGCATCGATAAGTGGTATTTATAACTGTTACCGCGTACAATATTGTTTTTGTGATGTAAATTTTACCCAATATTGCTTTGTATATTTTGTGTTAGTATTGGTGTGCAGTTTGGTGTACCTCCACCACAAGGAAAAAGGCCATTACCGGCGACAAAAGTCGCCGGTAAAACTCCCAAAAGTCGCCGGTAATGATAATAGCGGCGACGCGTCGCCGGTAATAAGTCGCCGCTACTGCCTCGTCGCTATTGATCAGTTTGTCGCCGCTAATGATAATAGTCGCCGCTATTAGTATGTCGCCGCTAATGAGTATTGTCGCCGCTAATAATGTTGTCGCCGGGAATGACATTTGTCGCCGGTAAAAGTGTCGCCGGCAAAAGTGTCGCCGGTAATGAGCTCTGTCGCCGGTAAAAGCGTCGCCGGTAATTGTTTTTCAATTTTTTTTAAAAAAAAATGATTTTCGTTGCCGGTGATAATATCGCAGGTAAAAGTGTCGCCGGTAATAACAATATTCGATTAAATATCAAAACCAATAGTGTCGACGCTAATTACAAAACAAACATCCTATTAAATATCAAACATAATAGTGTCAAACAAACATCCAAAATACAATTAAATATCAAAAGTCATACTATCCGAGTAGCAAAAGAACAAAATTTTTACAATCTACCAAGTAGCAAAACGAGACAACATATGCAAATAAAACCCATTCTTACATACCCTCATCGTCGTTCCCATCGTTCCCTTGATTATTTTGGGATTGAAAAAACGAATAAAGCTCATCCCTACATGCCGGGTCGGCGAGCATTGCACGAAGATTTTCCAACTACATAATTAATAACAATATATATAAACTTATAAGTTAGATTGTCAAACATAAACAAAAACTATCAAAATACATTGTTATTTTTAAAGTAAGATAGAAAACCAAATTACCAAACTTTTTAGCGAATAATCACCAAACTACCAAATCAACATGCATTTTACGATGCTAAAGTAGATTGCTATTTTACCTGTGATGGTTGTGATGGTGGTTGTGATGGTTGCGAAGGCTGTGGAATCGTCGGGAGACCAGAAGGTTTGCGGCCAATGCCTCTAATGTGGCCACGTCGCTCTCCTAATACTTTCTCGAACGTAGCTCTTTCTTGAGTTGGCGTAAACTCACTTTCACCTTGAGTTTGTTCTAGCAGCTCTTCAACTAACCGATTCTGTAACTCCCAAAAGTGAGTAACAATTAAGTATAAATAAACATTTAAATATATGATAAAATTATAATTAAATACTTACATATTGTTGTTCCGATTCAGCAGTAACAAATACACCATTCTTATCGGTATGAGCTTTGCGAAATGTTTCCACTCTCTTAAGGTTCTGTTTAAGTTTAAAAATTAGATTATATTTTAAATAAATAATTACATGTATCGTACGGTACCTTCTTATAGCAAGTACTGCTATACGAGCTCGAACCCCCACGATTCACAATTGTTTGCTTTTCACGGATTTTTTTGTTCCTTTCTGAAGCAATTTTGTGTTCGTCAGTTTGAAAATACTCAACTGTCTTCTCCCAGTTATCAACAAGCATACCATCCGGAGGATTTGCCAATGCTCTCGGGATATCTTCATACCCTCCGACCATCTTGAAATATTCTTTAGCGTCGGCTTTACGCTCTCGAAAACCTCTTAACAAGGCTGCTTGAAAACTCTCTGTCAATAAAGTAGCTTGTGCATCCTGGTACATTTGATTGAGATCAAACTTTGTCTACAATAAAAAAAAAAAGTTAACCAAGAAACAATTATAGTTAAACCTATAAAATATATTTAAATAAATAATTACCGCTAAATGTTGTAATACAGTGTCCTTTATATCAGGGGAAACTCTTTTCCAACTCCATTTGTCGAAAGGGACCATCTGCCACATTGTTTTCCCAACTTCTCGGGAAAACATGTCTCCCGCCTCTCCTACGGGATTAAATGTGATATCCCTATCAAATTGCATGGGTATTGGTTTCCCCTGGTTCTGCAAGATTGCTTTTTCAAGCTTTATATTTTTTGCTTTTCCTCGAGCTTTCCTTCGGGCACGTCCCTCAACTACAAATGTAATTAAAAATTATTAGAAACGACATTTAATTTATGATAATTGAAAAAAAATAGTAAATAAAAATTCATGATAAGACTTACCGTCCAGCTCGTGCTGGCCAGGACCTCTACCACCTGGGAAAGGTGGGTCCTCAGCTCCGTCTCCCCCATGTCCACGACCCATGACAGCAGCCATGGTAAACATAAACAACAGCCACACTCTCATCATTTCCTGAAAAATTATAAGATATACAAATACAATTTTTATTATAGATACACATTACATAGAAATAAACATTTAGATAGGAATAAACATTTCCATTTAAACTAGAAATCCAAATACAGTTCATATTACAAACACATATTACAAATACATATTACATAAGAACTATTCTAATCAGAATCTTCCTCATATCCTTCAGTGTCTTCTTCGGTATCATAGTCAGAATCGGTGTCATCGTAATCAGTATCGCAATCAGAAACATCATTGACTCTACCAGTTGGTGGAGGAACTTCAGATGCACTTTCTACATCAACAATGACTCTAGGAATGTTTTGAAAGTACATGCTGAAATCGATAAAAAGCGGAGCATCGGATGAAGAGATATTTTGAAGTACATCGACATCGTCTACATATTCGTGTGAGACATTGTCAACATTTTGAACAAGGTCATCGTTCGATGGTAGATCCCAAATACTTCGATGATTAACATGCTCGACAACACACCGATGGTTATTGTTTGGCTCTCTGATGTAGAACACTTGTTTGGCTTGTGACGCATATATGAGTTGATCATCTTTGTATGCTTCGCGTCGTGTGTCGATACTGGTGAAACTATCACTAGAAATAACTCCTGTTCGAGTATCAAACCAGTTGCAACGAAATAGTACAGTTGAATAATCATGTGTATACCTCAACTCTATAATCTCTTCTAACTGGCCATAATACTTCTCGCCTTTCTCACCCACCGCTAAAACCCCAGAGTTTTGTGTTTTTTTTTCCAATTATAAGTTAATTATATAACTTATTGGTTAATTAATTTGGAGTTAGCTTGGGTAAAAACTAGAAGCTTTCTAGTTTTTGTATATAAGTTATTAAACAATTTTATAGTTTTTTTTTGTGTTTTTTTTTTTTCAATTTATAAAAATAATGTATTTTTTTTTTCAATTATAGCATCCTACTTATAAGAAAACCACATACTTTTACATACGTATTATGTTGTTGTGTTGTTTTTTTTACCGTCGAGATTAAAATATATATATAAGTTTTTAAAGAATTTTATAATTATTTTTGTGTTTTTTTTCCAATTATAAGTTAACTATATAACTTATTGGTTAATTAATTTGGAGTTAGCTTGGGTAAAAACTAGAAGCTTTCTAGTTTTTGTATTTAAGTTTTTAAACAATTTTATAGTTTTTTTTTGTGTTTTTTTTTCAATTTATAAAAATAATGTATTTTTTTTATTTCAATTATAGCATCCTACTTATACCAAAACCACATAGTTTTACATAATACATAAGAAGGTGAAATTCACATACTTTTACATACATATACCACATATACATCAAATACAAATACACACAAAATAACATCCTATTTAAACCAAATACACATAATTTCACATATATACATAATAACATCCTATTTATACCAAATACAAAAGTTTCACAATCATATATCACATTTACAACAAACATACATACATTCACATACACACAATAACATTCTACTTATAACAAATACATATAACTTCTACTAATATACCACATATACATCAAACACACATACATTGGAATATATATACCAAATTCACATATATTCAAACAAATACAAAATATACAATCCAATTTTCACATATGACAATTATCACATAATTTCACATATAAATACAACTTGAAGCTATACAACTAATTGCAATTAAATAACCACAAACAAAAAATTGAATAACTTGCTTCTAATCCAAAACAATACCACCAAAAACAAAAATATGAACAATTTATTATCATTCAATCACTATATAAAGCTACAAATCAAAATTCATACAAAATAAAAAAGAAATCATAAAAAAAAAACTTACCTTTCTTCAACAAATGGAGGCACCTACAAATTGATCCCAAAGCTTTAACCACTTGCTTGGAACAATGCTTCTAATCCAAAACAACACCACCAAAAATAAAGAACGTGAGCAATTTATTATCATTCATACAACACAAAAATGAAATCATCAAAATAAACTTACCTTTCTTCAAGAAATTGATCCCAAAGCTTTAACCACACCTAGGGACACTTGCTTGGAACAATGAGGGGAGAAATTTGCTTGAAAGAAGCTGATTGAAGAAGAAAATCGGAAAAATGGTGAAGGAACTCGAAGCAAACAGAAAGGGAAATGAAGAGGAACTGTAATCTGCGTGCGTTTTTTTTTTATCTGCGATCATCAATAGCGGCGACACTATTAGCGGCGACGCGAGGATCAATACCGGCGACAATTGTTAATAGCGGCGACAAACTGGAGGGAACGGTACCGCGTCATTTTTATCAGACAATTAGCGGCGACTTTTTTAGGGTTTTAGCGGCGACATGCGTGTCGCCGGTATTAGGTTAAACCGGATAAGACACCCCACCCGTTGGATTGACTATCTCATCGAACGGTTGAGATGCAATGTAGGGGGAAAGTGCGGATTCGGGTGTCAACCCTTTAGCGGCGACTAGTGGCTTTACCGGCGACTCTAGCTAGAGTCGCCGGTAAAGCCACTAGTCGCCGCTAATAGTGTCGCCGCTAAAGGATATATTTCTTGTAGTGCTCTTAGCATTTCTATAGTAAACATACCATTTAAGATGTGGCAACTGGATATGTATTAATCATTCTCTCAATTTCATATCCACCTTGGTACTTCAAATATTTCATCTTCAGTATATTCAGGAATACTCAAAACATATACCACTTTTAGAGTATTGTTATTAAATATTAGGTAATAGAAACGTACTTATTACTTATGTAGTTTTATTAAGTAATACACATATCTTTCTATTAAATAGTTGATGTGTGAAAGGTTCATTGAATTTAAAATATCAATATGGAGGGTACATTACTGTCTATTATTAGTCATAAATCACTCTCAAATTTTCAACATGATAATTATCTTCATTGCTTCAACTAAATAAACTTTACATTCCCCATAAACCTTATTAACCTTTCATTTACTCTAAAAATCTTATAAATGTTGTAAATTAGTCTCATCATTTTAGTCTATTTTTTATTACACAATTTGATATCCCCTTTCTAAAATCCCCTATATAGGAATGGGAAAGTGTAATGCCCCTTGGATGATCAGAGGATCGGCACCTATAGGTCCCCCTTCTGTATGGATATTATTATGTCATGTATATCACGATGAGGGTGCATCATCATTGGTTTTTGAAAAGGCTACCTGAGCGGAAGTATGCGAGAGAGCGATTAACTTATGTGGAGTTTGTCAACATTCATAAGTTGACTCCTCAAACACTCCAAGACATTGGTGGTGAACTAGGGCTTAAAACAAAGGTGAACTGGTGCTCGTTCATGTGTGGTCAGACATTAGATTATGGTCTCATACCACTGCACACTAAGTACGATGTTCAAATTTTACCTATGTATTTTTCCTGATGATTACAACATGATAGTTTACACGTCCATCGATGAAGAACCACCAAGATGTGATATTTTCTAGCCAAATACACTTAAGAGGGACTACCCTAAAAAATTAGGAATCTAATTAACGAATTTGTCTTCGCCAATCTGGATTCAACTCTTGAAGATGCTACTAACTACATTTGGGAACAATATGTTGCTCAAATTCTTGTATCTTACATGTTACTAGGGGTAGAATATGTAAGGAGGTTAGTTACATATTGGCAGATTGTACGATGTAATTGAGAATAAGTCTTGATGAAAAGTCTTTGTCCTTTGCTTTTGGTTTATGTTTCTTTTTAATGTAAAGGGAAGCATAAGTAATGTATTTTTTGTTTGGATTCTAAAAAATATATAATGTTATGTTTTGTAAATTCTGTATGGAAATGGTCATTGTGTATAAAGACAGTTTTGCTTACTGTGTGTTGCCAAAAAGATTAGAATAAAGAAACTCATTTATAATATAAATAGGATGGGAATGATGAACTCTTTTCTGTTTTTTATTAAGTGCAAATGTTGTCCTTAGCAGGTATGACTGATCGACATTTTGCTACTTCCGTAATAATGTTCTATGTGTAAGGCAGTTGAATTTACTATGTGTTGACTTTGGTCAATCGGAGGGTGTGAAATATAACATTTATGGTTTCAAAATTGAACATATTTTTGTTCGTTGAAGACTATATTGTCTTTTTTCTTTATTGTTGAAACATGAGCTAGTTTGATCGAGAGAAATTGGAAGCCATTAGAAAAATATTTGAAGAAACCAATTATCTTCCAGATGCAATCATTGATAGCCATGCTCTTGCTTTAGTTCCAATGAAATAATGACAGGTTGTGGATGGATTAGGATCAACATCTATTGTGAGTCACTTTAATTGTTCCAACTATAGCTCTAATGAAATCATGTTAGGCTGCAGATAGATCTTGATCCGCAGCTCATATGAATCACTTTAATTGTTCCTGTTGTAGATAGACATTGTCTTTTTATTTGTTTATAATAAAATCAATATTTTTTGTGAAAAGAAAACGAACTAGTACTAAATGCATATAGCAGCATATATAATGGCGGTTATTCAATATTATAACATCTTGCACTCCACATGTAACCGTCTAGGCCACTCTTTTTTGACCATATACCCAAGTATTTATATAACCATGACTCATTATCTACTTAATGGACTTGGTTTTGCAGATAAAATCGTAATAAAGATCGAGTGCTAGGGATATATAACTAGTTAGGTCTATCTTATTTATAAATTTAACATTTATTATTTCCATTTAACGTATAAAATATCCTATCTTATTTTGTAGGGTAGAATGGTGACAAGAAAGATATCAAGAACATAATGTTGTTTTGATGTTAATATCCTGATTGAGGTTATTTCTCGAAATTGTTTAAGAACATTTGATATTATATGGGCTACAAGTAAAGAAGTGGAACAACTTACCTTTGACCATCATGTTCTCGATCTATATAGGCAGCGTAACGATATCATTTCGGGTTTTATCGTTCAAGAAATACCATTTTTTCATATGATCTTCGGTACCATTTCATAGCATCTGCTTAGTCGATGCCCGTTGATATTAATTTTTTACTGTTATGTTCTAGAATTGTAGTATCAATAGGACATGGAATCTTTTTGTGTTATTCGGCCTACCCAAACTCAACTATCATTATTATCTACATTGTATGTAAACCTGCTACTAGAAAATTGATGGCTATACCAAATCCGAGAACTAGATTTCATACCTTTAAAGTTTTTATTGTGGTTGTTGGTGGAAATCTATTCCATTATAGGATATTTCAATTATATTACTAAAAGAAAGTATAAGTGAGCATGTAAACATCATTGTCATTTAGTAAAAGGTGTACTTGAAAGATTTATTTTGTTTTTATGTGTAGGATACTTAAGAAGTCTAGTATTTATTATCAAGTATTTAATTTTGAATTTTTTGACTCAAAATATTGGGCATGACGTTTACCAGATCCAATATTGTTGCTGGTAATGACATCATTGTTGAATTATGCACCAGTTATTAGCAGAGGTAATATGTACATGTCATTGGAAAATAGTGATATATTAAATATCAATTGATATTCAACTTAGTGGGAAACAATATCATCGTGGAATCCAACATCTGATAATATAATTTATAGTTTATGGAACTTAATAAAACATCAAGGAAAATTGGTAATTGAATATGTGTGTGTCTAAGAACCCGAAATTTCTATCGTATACAAACCATTCAATTTAATTCAATTTAGACTCATTTTTGTATCTTTTAACATTATTTAGAGTCTGTTTGAGTGTTCTAATCCTAGTACAATAAAGGTTTTGGTTTAGGGGACAATTAACTTCAGCACATCGCGTTGCATTTGGGCCAATCACACCATCAAGTGGTGTGTACGGCCGTACACATGGGTGTACGACCGTACACTCAATGATGGCCGTACACCACCCCTATATATATGAGTAGACCTCATTTGCTTATTTTCTTTCTTCCTTTGGCCACACGCCACTCCATTCTCTCTCTAGCTTCTTCAGCTGTGAACACCCCAAGGCTCCAAAAACGTAAGTATCTCAACTTTAAACTTGTTATTCTTGAAAGACCCTTTGATCCATGCCTTGATTCTTCATGTTTCATCATGATTTTCATCATCTTAAAGGAAATACGGCCGTACACCTTCATAGGTTGGCCGTACACACTTTAAAGACCCTCCAAAGTGAAAGTTTAGCCCCTATCATCTAGTTGGACATGGTAAACCTTTCATTCTAGCCTTGATTCGCCTTAAACTCGACCAATTCAGCATGAACATGAAAGGTGTACGGCCGTACACCCCTTGTACGGCCGTACACACCTCAAAGGGTCGTAAACCCTCTTTGATGCTCATTGTTGGCCTTAAATTTGTAGTACAGCTAAGCATAGGACCAAGAACACTTCCTTGATGCTTCTTAGGACCTTAAAACACCTCAAATGCACACTTATTCATGAGTGTACGACCGTACACTCATGGGCCGTACACCGTTGGCCGTACACACCATGGTGTGGCCGTACACACCTTCTGTTGGCCATACACTCTCCTTTGATTAATCATATGTGGTTGTAACACTTAGTTCAAGTGTTTCCTATTCCCTTGGTTGTTTCTCTAGCATAATTGGTTGTTATACACTAATTTAGATATATATATATATATATATATATATATATATATATATATATATATATTTAATTGATATTAGTATTCCATTAAGTTCCACATACAACAACTTGAGGGTCTTCGTTTCCAGTTCGACACTTGCACATAACAAACAATGAGTTCATACCCCTAGGCTTTTATGATTTTAAACGTTTTCAGGGGGAATACAAGCAAAACACAAATGATTTTCGGTGAACCAAAACAAAAGGATTTCAATTAGTTTAAAACTTATGCAAATGATGTAGTTCAATGATTTCTACAAAATACATAGATATTTTATCCCTTTTGTATTATGCGGAGCATAAGGGACACTTTCTGTTAAACAAATATAAAATTGCATAGTTTTAGAAACAATATACAAATCAAGTACAATACATTTCATCCAAACTATAATGGGTATTGTTTGGGGTTTTCAATACACAGTTTTACGAATTCAAAGTTATACATTGCTACACACTTAAACTATGACATATTTAGTTTATGATATACAATACTAAATTTGGATTTCCAATAGTACAACATTTAATAATTACTTAAGTATAATTATTTCTACCCTAGAAAGTATACATCGAATTCAAGTACAAAAGAACATTGTGTTTATCAAACTATTACTTGTAAAGTCATTAATCTAGTTGGGAGACACGTCCTTGGGCGCTTACAAACATAACTAAGTGGAGGACTACCCTTATGAGCCAGAGTCTCCTGGAGGGAGAGCGTTGATTTTGTGTATAGATCTATGTGGGACTGACAATCCGGCACCTTGCAGCTAGCTACAGTAGCACCAGAAGGTCTACGGGTGACAAAGTCATAAAGGATATTGGCGTCCGATTCACGTTGTATCAATTTAGTATGGTCATAAAACTTGACAATAGATAGTAACGATATATTTACGTAATAATACACTTTTCTTGAACAATTGCTTTAATAATTAAGTATGGGAATACTTGTGCATTTCAGATTTAGAACAATTAAAGGAACAATACACATTCAAGGGAAAATATAGGATTTTCCCAGACAAACATTAGTATCTTACAAACAGTCAGTTTATCATACTCTACATTACTTGTTGGCCTTAAACTTCCAGTACAGCTAAGCATAGGACCAAGAACACTTCCTTGATGCTTATTAGGACCTTAAAACACCTCAAATGCACACTTATTCATGAGTGTACGACCGTACACTCATGGGTCGTACACCCTTGGCCATACACACCATGGTCTGGTCGTACACACATTCCCTTAGCCATACACTCTCCTTTGATCAATCATATGTGATTGTAACACTTATTTCATGTATTTCATAGTCCCTAGGGTGTTTCTCTAGCATAATTAGTTGTTATACACTAACTTAGATACATATATGTATTTAATTGATATTAGGATTCCGTTAAGTGCCACGTACAACAACTTGAGGGTCTTCGTTTCCAGTTCGACGCTTGCACACAACAAACAGTGCGTTCATACCCCTACGCTTTTCTGATTTTAAACGTTTTCAGGGGGAATGATTTGGTGAACTAAAACAAAAGGATTTCAATAAGTTGAAAACTTATGCAAATGATTAAGTTCAATGATTTCTACAAAATACATAGATATTTTATCCCTTTTGTATTATGCGGAACATAAGGGACACTTCTGTTAAGCAAATATAAAATTGCATAGTTTCAGAAACAATATACAAATAAATCACAATACATTTCAGGCAAACTATAATGGGTATAGTTTGGGGTTTTCAATACATGGTTTTACGAATTCAAAGTTATACCATGCTAAACACTAAAACTATTACAAATTTAGTTTATGATATAAGTTACTACATTTGGATTTCCAATAGTACAACATTTAATAATTATTTAAGTATAATTATTTCTACCCTACAAAGTATACATCGAATTTAAGTATAAAAGAACATTGCATTTATCATATTATTTCTTGTAAAGTCGTTAATCTAGTTGGGAGACACGTCCTTGGGTGCTTACACACACAACTAAGTGGAGGACTACCATTATGAACCAGAGTCTCCTGGAAGGACAACGTTGATTTTGTGTATAGATCTATACGGGACTAACAATCCCGCACGTTGCTGCTAGCTACAGTAGGACCGACAGGTTTACGGGTGACAAAGTCATAAAGGATATTGGCGTCCGATTCACGTTGTATCAGTTTAGTATGGTCATAAAACTCGCCAGTAGATAGTAACGATATATTTACGTAACAATACACTTTTCATGAACAATTGTGTTAATAACGTAAGTATGGAAATACTTGTGCATTTCAGATTTAGAATAGTTAACACAACAATACACATTCAAGGGAGAATATAGGATTTTCCCGGACAAACATCAGTACTTTACAAACAGTCAGTTTATCATACTCTACATTACTTGTGGTAGCTAGGGTTATCAAACAGAACATATACTACATTACTGGTGGTAGCCAAGGTTTTTAAATAGAACGTATACTACATTACTGGTGGTAGCCAGGGTTTTCAAACAGAACATATACTACATACTGGTGATAGCCATGGTTTTCAAACAGAACATACACTACATACTGGTGGTAGCCAGTGTTTTCAAAAAAGAACATACTATATATACAGTAACGAACAATCATGTTAGAAAATAATGGATTTTCTTGGAAAGTATACAAACATTTTACAAATTCAATTACAGGTTTTTATTACGCAACATGCTTAGGAACTCACCAGCTTTATGCTGATACTCTTTTCAAAACCGCTTGTATTCTCAGGAAATCAGTAGACAGGTACCTTCTGGAGTTTTGAGAAGACGGAGCTTAAAGTCACGTCTCTTATATCTTGTCAAGTTTTTGATACATTCAAACTATGAAACAAACGGATGTCAATAATTATGTATTCAATTTAATGGTTATGTTTACTTTGATTACTATGATGCAGATGTTATGATACTACACATGACGTCCTCCACCTCCGAACGTTTCCGTTGTTCCGGTTTGGGGGTGTGAGATATTCGTGTGAAAGCTATTGTTTATAGTGAATTAAGTATACCGAACCTTACATGGTATACAACTATAAACACTAAGAGGGCCGATGTGCTCTGAACTAAAAGTATACTTTTAAAATATAAGTATTTTATAAGAAGTGTATAAGCATACATACGTACCAGAAGACAAAATCATGAGTAGAACAAAATAAAAGTATTTGGATGTTGGACACTGCGGTTAAACCTGAATAGTTATGTAGTCATGTATGGATTCAATATAGTATGAGCAACTATATTTACTTGAGACATGACCAACATGTGTTTGGGAGTGACTATGGTGTTGCAGCATGCCTAAAACTTACCAAGCTATATACAACAAGATATCGATAGAACAAAGCATATAATTTAAAATACTATATGAGTATTTTAACTAGAACCTAATACAGTATAGAGATTCATTCCAAGTGTTGCTACTAATTTCTTCCTAGCGATAGTTTACTTGTATCGTTAACTTTTCTTTATTTATCGCTTAGTAGAAGACTTTATCTTCAGGTTGGGATATGTCTTGTTTCATATCTCTTGATTCAAAAATCTAGGGGACTTACCATCCTCTTCTTCCTGGTTATTCTTAGAACAAGATGCCTCCGAAGAAAAGACCCAACAAAAAGAACAACAATCACCCGACGGATCCAACACCGTCACCACCTCCTTGGTTTGATCCGGTTATGTTTCAAGCAGCAGTTACCGCCATAGTGTCTGCTGCAATGGCACAAATGAGCTCTGGCGGTTCTAGCGGATCAGGAAGTGGTACCCATCCCTAAAATCTTGAGGGTGGTCAAGGACACCTGAAGGAGTGTCCCTACAAAGACTTCATGAACGCAAAGCCTAAATACTTTGATGGAAATGGAGGAGTCATTGCCTTGACCCGATGGTTCGAGAAGATCGAATCCATTTTTGAGATTTGCGTTTGTTCTGAGGCCAACAAGGTGAAGTTTGTTGCCTGCACCTTCACTGATAGAGCACTGACCTGGTGGAACAGCGAAGTTAAATCCCTAACCCGTCCGATAGCTAATGCCATGGGTTGGGAGAAATTGAAAGAACTAATGCTTGTTGAGTACTGCCCCAGGGGCGAGAGGCAAAAGTTAGAATACGGGATTTGGAACCTAAAGATGAAAGGTTCATACATTGCTGCGTACACTGCTAGGTTCGACGAACTGACTCTTCTCTGCCCGGGAATGGTCACCCCGGAAAGCAAAAAGATAGAGAGATACATTTGGGGATTGACGCCCCCAACTCAAGGAAATGTCTTGGCTGCAAATCCTTCCACTTATGACAGCACCGAGTGCCTGGCGCAGACTCTAATAGATGAAAAAGTTGACCTTAATGAAGTGGCAGCCACTCCTGAACCAGAAAAGGCAAGTGGTGGGAAGAAGAAACTCTGGTAAAAACATAAGGGTCAGTCTTCGTAGGAGCCCTCCAAGAAACAACAAGTAGTGGCAGTTCATGCTGTTACCACTCCTGTCGTTGTTCCTACAACTCAAGCACCTGTCAGTCGATATGCTAGAAATCTGCCAAAATGAGACAAGTGCAACTTTCATCATCACGGACCCTGTCATGATTTGCCATGCAACAGCTATGGCAAGAAGGGGCACATAACTCGATCTTGCAAGACACCAGCTGACTAACCAACCAGGCTTATGGAGCAGGTATTGGTCAAGCTTGTTATGGCTGTGGGGAGGTCGGGCACTTCAAGAGAAATTGCCCCAATACAACGACTGCTGGCAATACAGGGAAAGTGCTAGCTATGGGCCAGGAGGAAGCAGTCGTTGATCCCACCATAGTTATGGGTATGTTCCTCCTTGAAAACTCTTATGCATGCATTCTTTTCGATTCTGGTGCGGAGAGAAGTTTTGTTAGTCATGCATTTAAGCATTTATTCAAACATAAAGCTCAACCTTTAACTGAAACATTCACTGTCGAGACAGCTAATAGAAAGAAAAAGAGAACTCACGACGTTTTCATCGGCTGCACCGTTACCCTGAATGACTATTCTTTCCCAATCAACCTTATGTTAGTTTCTATAAAAAGCTTCGATGTTATCGTCGGCATGTATTGGTTGAGCTCCAATCATGCTGGAATCCTTTATTATGAAAAAGCTATCTATCTCAATCTGCCCTCGGGCGAAACCCTCATAGTTTATGGCAATAAACTCAGCACGAACCTTCGTATCATTTCGTGCATTAAAGCTTAGAAAGTTCTGCGAAAGGACTGCTATGCATTCCTAGACCATGTCATTGATGACAAGCAAAAAGTTAAAGACCTCGAGAGCATTCCCGAAGTTTGTAACTTTCCATATGTCTTCCCCGAAGATCTTCCTAGAAACCCCCCCCCCCGGAGCTCCAAGTCGTGTTCTGTATTAACCTAATCCCCGAAGCCACACCCGTAGCTAAATCCCCTTACCGGCTAGCGCCAACGGAAATGCAAGAGTTATCCAGTCAGCTCAATGAGCTGCTCAGCAAAGGATTCATCAGACCGAGTTCCTCACCTTGGGGAGCCCCGATCTTATTTGTGAAAAAGAAAGATGGATCCTTTCGGATGTGCATAGATTATCGAGAACGGAAAAAGATTACCGTCAAGAATCGTTGTCCTCTTCCCCGAATCGATGACCTATTTGATAAACTACAAGGAGCCAGATACTTCTCAAAAATAGACCTAAGATCAGGGTACCATCAGTTGCAAGTTCATGAGAATGATGTTCCCAAGACAGCATTCCGAACTCGTTATGGACACTACGAGTTTGTAGTTATGCCCTTTGGTCTAACCAACGCACCGACGGTATTCATGGATCTGATGAATTAGGTGTGTCGTCTTTCCTAGACAAGTTTGTAATCGTATTCATTGACGATATACTTGTCTACTCTAGGAGTGAGGAGCATCATAGACAAAACTTGAAACAAGCTTTAGAAACACTAAGGACAGAGAAACTTTACGCAAAGTTTTCAAAGTGCGAATTATGGATCAGGAAAGTAACTTTCATTGGTCACATGGTTAGTGTGGAAGGCATACATGTGGACCCGTCCAAAATCAAAGCGATTGAGAATTGGCTAGCACCGAAGACGCCCACAGAAATCCGTCAATTCTTGGGTCTTGCTGGCTATTATCGCAGGTTCATCCAGAGCTTTCCAGGATTGCTAAATCCTTAACCACCCTGACTTAGAAAGGTGTAACTTTAGTTGGGGAGAAAAGCAAGACACTGCATTTCAAACATTGAAGCAGACCCTATGTACCGCACCTATCCTGTCTCTGCCAGAAGGGACGGAGGACTTCGTTGTCTACTGCGATGCATTTGATCAGGGCATAGGCTGTGTACTCATGCAACGAAGAAAGGTTAGTGCCTATGCCTCAAGACAGCTGAAGGCACACGAAGTCAATTATATAACTCACGATTTAGAGTTGGGAGCAGTGTTCTTCACGTTGAAGATTTGGAGACATTATCTTTATGTAACCAAGTGCGCTGTCTTCACTGAACATAAAAGCCTACATCATATCATTGATCAGAGAGAGTTGAACATGAGACTGCAGCTATGGGTAGAGCTACTCAGTGATTACGAGTGCGAAATACGCTATCATCCCGACAAGGCCAATGTGGTAGCGGATGCCCTTATCTGAAAGGAGTATTCAAGTCGTAAAGTGAAAGCACTGGCAATGACCAACCAGTCCCATTTATCCGCTCAAATCAGAGAGGCTCAGTTGGAAGCCTTAAAACCAGAGAATGTGTCGAATGAAGCCCTGAGAGGAATGGAAAAGAACTTAGAGATCAAGGGAGACAGAGTCTATCATTACATGGACTGAATCTGGACCCCAAAGGTCGGTGGTTACAGGGAGATTGTCATGAACAAAGCTCACAAGACTTGATACTCTGTTCACCCAGGTTCGGATAAGATGTATCTGGCCCTCAAGAAGTTATATTGGTGGACAAACATGAAAGCAGAGATCGCTACCTTCGTGGGCAAGTGCCTGACTTCTGCCAAGGTGAAGGTTGAATATCAAAAGCCCTCAGGTCTACTTCAACAGCTAGAAATACCTGAGTGGAAGTGGGAAAGGATCACGATGGATTTCATCACTAAGTTTCCCAAGTCTCCGTGTGGGCACGATACCATCTGGGTAATTGTCGATCGACTGATTAAATCCGCCCACTTCCTGCCAATCAAGGAAACATTCAATATGGAAAGACTTACACGAATTTACGTCCAAGAGATAGTTCGTTTGCATGGTGTGCCATTTTCCATTATCTCTGATCGAGATAGCAGATTCACCTCAAGATTTTGGCAGTCACTAGAGAAAGCTCTTGGAACTAAACTGGATATGAGCACAGCCTATCATTCACAAACAGATGGGTAGAGTGAGAGAACCATTCAGACCTTGGAAGACATGTTGAGAGCATGTGTCATAGACTTTGGCAAGTCGTGGGACACCCATTTGCCCTTGGTCGAATTCTCTTATAACAACAGCTACCATACCGGTATCAAGACTGCACCGTTTGAGGCCCTCTATGACCATAAGTGCAGATCCCCTCTGTGCTAGGCTGAGGTGGGTGACACACAGCTAGCCAAGGGGTAAGTCCCTGACAGCACTCTCACAGACCCAAAAATCATCCGTGAAACTATAGAAAAGATCGTACAAATCCGGGAACGACTAAAGTCTTCAGGAGATAGGCAAAAGAGCTACGCTGATAAGAGACGAAAACCCTTGGAGTTCCACGTTGGTGACCGTGTTCTTATGAAGATCTCAACCCTGGAAAGGTATGATACGCTTTGGAAAGTGTGGAAAGCTGAATCCAAGATACATAGGACCGTTCGAGATCCTCGCTAGGATCGGTCCTGTAGCATACAAACTACGTTTACCACAAGAGCTTAGCAACATCCATCCTGTCTTTCACGTCTCGAATCTTAAAAAGTGTTTATCCGACGAAACCCTTGTGATCCCTCTTGATGAAATCGAGATCAATGAGAGCCTTAATTTCGTGGAAGAACTTATCGAAATCAAGGATCGGGAGATCAAACAAACGAAACAAAGTCGCAAACCGATAGTGAAGGTCCGCTGGAATACCAAGCGGGGACCTAAATTTACTTGGGAGCGCGAAGATCAAATGAAACAGAAACATCCTCATCTTTTTTGAAGTCCATGGTTCGTATTCTATGTTTGAATTTCGGGACGAAATTCCCTCTATCGGGGGGATGATGTGACAACCTGAAATTTCTATAGTGTATAAACCATTCAATTTAATTCAACATAGACTCAATTTGCTATCTTTTAACATTATTTTGAGTCTGTTTGATTGTTCTAATCCTAGTACAATCAAGGTTTGGGTTTAGGGGAGAGTTAATTTCAGTACATCGCGTTACATTCGGGCCAATCACACCATCAAGTGGTGTGTACGGTCGTACACATAGGTATACGAACGTACACTCAGTGATGACCGTACACCACTCCTATATATATGAGTAGACCGCATTTTCTTCATTTCTTTCTTCCTTTAGCCGCACACGACTCCATTCTCTCTCTAGCTTCTTCAACCGTGAACACCCCAAGGCTCCAAAAACGTAAGTATCTCAACCTTAAACTTGTTATGCTTGAAAGACCCTTTGATCCACGCCTTGATCTTCATGTTTCATCATGATCTTCATCATCTTGAAGGGAGTACGTCCGTACACCTTCATAGTTTGTCCATACATAGTTTAAAGGCCCTCCAAAGTGAGAGTTTAGCCACTATCATCTAGTTGGACATGTTAAACCTTTGATTCTAAACTTGATTCGATTTAAAATCGAACAATTCAGCATGAACATGAAGGGTGTATGGCCGTACACACCTCAAAGGGCCGTAAACCCTCTTTGATGCTCATTGTTGGCCTTAAACTTCCAATAATGCTAAGCATAGGACCAAGAACACTTCGTTCATGCTTCTTATGACCTGAAAACACCTCAAATGCACACTTATTCATGAGTGTACGACTGTACACTCATGGGCCGTACACACCATGGTGTGGCCGTACACACCTTCCGTTGGCCATACACTCTCCTTTGGTCAATCATATGTGGTTGTAACACTTAGTTCAAGTGTTTCCTAGTCCCTAGGGTGTTTCTCTAGCATAATTAGTTGTTATACACTAATTTAGATATATATATATATATATATATATATATGTGTGTGTGTGTGTGTGTGTGTTTTTAATTGATATTAGGATTCCGTTAAGTGCCACGTACAACAACTTGAGGGTCTTCGTTTCCAGTTCGACACTTGCACATAACAAACAGTGAGTTCATACCCCTATGCTTTTCTGATTTTAAACATTTTCAGGGGGGAATACAAGCAAAACACAAATGATTTTTGGTGAACTAAAACAAAAGGATTTCAATAAGTTTAAAACTTATCCAAATGATTTAGATCAATGATTTCTACAAATACATAGATATTTTATCCCTTTTGTATTATGCGGAGCATAAGGGACACTTTCTGTTAAACAAATATAAAATTGCATAGTTTCAGAAACAATATACAAATCAAGTACAATACATTTCAGGCAAACTATAATGGGTATAGTTTGGGGTTTTCAATACACGGTTTTACGAAAAGTTATACATTGCTACACACTTAAACTATGACAGATTTAGTTTATGATATACAATACTACATTTGGATTTCCAATAGTACAACATTTAATAATTATTTAAGTATAATTATTTCTACCCTACAAAGTATACATCGAATTCAAGTACAAAAGAACATTGTGTTTATCATATTATTACTTTTCAAGTCGTTAATCTAGTTGGGAGACACGTCCTTGGGCGCTTACAAACATAACTAAGTGGAGGACTACCCTTATGAACCAGAGTCTCCTCGAGGGAGGCGTTGATTTTGTGTATAAATCTATGTGGGACTGACAATTCCGCACCTTGCAGCTAGCTACAGTAGGACCGGAATGTCTACGGGTGACAAAGTCATAAAGGATATTGGCGTTCGATTCACATTGTATCCATTTAGTTTGGTCACAAAACTTGCCAGTAGATAGTAACAATATATTTACATAATAATACACTTTTCTTGAAAAATTGATTTAATAATTAAGTATGGAAATACTTGTGCATTTCAGATTTAGAACAATTAAAGAAACAATACACATTCAATGGAAAATATAGGATTTTCCCGGATAAACATTAGTATTTTACAAACAGTCAGTTTACCATACTTTACATTACTGGTGGTAGCCAGGGTTTTCAAATAGAACATATACTACATTACTGGTGGTACCCAGGGTTTTCAAACAGAACATATACTACATACTGGTGGTAGCCAGGGTTTTCAAAAAGAAAATACACTACATACTGGTGGTAGCCATGGTTTTCAAACAGAACATACTATATATACAGTAATGAACAAACATGCTAGAAAATAATGGATTTTCTTGGAAAGTATACAAACATTTTATAGATTCAATAACAGGTTTTCATTACGTAACAATACACTTTTCATGAACGATTGCGTTAATAACGTAAGTATGGATACACTTGTGCATTTCAGATTTAGAATAGTTAACGCAACAATACACATTCAAGGGAGAATATAGGATTTTCCCCGACAAACATCAGTACTTTACAAACAGTCAGTTTATCATACTCTACATTACTGGTGGTAGCCAGGGTTTTCAAACAGAACGTATACTACATTACTGGTGGTAGCCAGGGTTTTTAAACAGAACGTATACTACATTACTGGTGGTAGCCAGGGTTTTCAAACAGAACATATACTACATACTGGTGGTAGCCATGGTTTTCAAACAGAACATACACTACATACTGGTGGTAGCCAGTGTTTTCAAAAAAGAACATACTATATATACAATAACGAACAATCATGTTAGAAAATAATGGATTTTCTTGGAAAGTACACAAACATTTTACAGATTCAATAACAGGTTTTCATTACGCAACATGCTGAGGAACTCACCAGCTTTATGCTGATACTCTTTTCAAAACCGCTTGTATTCTTAGGAAATCAGTAGACAGGTACCTTCTGGAGTTTTGAGAAGACGGAGCTTAGAGTCACGTCTCTAATATTGTTCCATGTTTTTGATACATTCAAAGTATGAAACAAACGGATGTGAATATTTATATATTCAATGTAATGGTTGTGTTTACATTGATTACTATGATGCAGTTGTTATGATACTACACATGACGTCCTCTACCCCCGAACGTTTCCACCATTCCGGTATGGGGGTGTGACAGTGTGTTGATGGTATTTTGGAGCATTGGATTCACACTGTTGATTCATTGTGGGTACAAATTACTTTTGTATAAACATTGATTTCGCCAATGAATCATGGGATATTTGTAATAAGCAAATTTCCTTCTATAGAAGAGGTGATGTATATAGGGTTATGGATGTATATATTTATTTTGTTTTGGTTAACAGTCTGAATAGAAAATATCAATTTGTTATTTTTCCTAGAAACATAATATAAATGAAACTATATAAAAAATTATATATATATATATATATATATATATATATATATATATATATATATATATATATGTATTAAAGTTGTGCACCTTAGGAACAGTAATGTTCCTATGGGGTTGGCAATATTCGTCCACAACTTTCCATATTTTCAATAGCTCAGATTTTTGCCACTAGACTTTATGATGTTGCCAATTTAGTTCCTTAAACAGTACTTGACCAGGATACTGTTCGTTGGGTTACCACAGGGTTACGATTTTACTTCCCGATCCTTCCACCATCTTCCTTTTATCTCCCACCGCTTCTTCATCTCGATCCTTCCACGGGGTTTCTCTTTAGAAGCAATTGAGCTCCGCCATCACCACCGTCTTCTTCAGTTCGTGTCAGCGTCGCCCCGGTTAGTTTAACCCTCCTCCTTATATATTTCATTTTTTATGTCACACCCTCTATCACATAATCGTCTGCTTCGCCACAGTTTCCCCACCATAAAAGAACGACCACCCCCACTACCCTAAGATACACAGTCCAACAATGTCTTCCATCTTGTGTATCTTTGCTCTTGCCGACGACTTCTTCTCCGGCTTCAATTTCATCACCGGGCAACACAAAAAAAAAAATTCATGTCGGTTGTTCGATTACTCTCTTAAGTGTGAGACATATGATTTTGGGTTCAATAGGCATTTAATCAGGTACCGCTACCTCTTATTTCGTCTTTGGTTTTCACATTTTCATAATTTTGGGTTTATGCTTCTTTCAATATCGACGTGACTGGTCGATTTTGGGTATATGATATGGACTCATGGTAATCGTCCTTCAATTCTGATCGCCATAGAAGCTCGTCTTGTGTAACAATCAATTTCAACTCCACCCTCTAGGTCTTTTGGTTTCAATAGTTCTGAGCAACATATACCACCGTCGACTCTTGTGAGGAGGCTGCAACCAGTTGGGCAAAGCAGAGCCCTTCTTAGGGTTTAGGCGCCACGAATAATGGGGGTTAGATGCAAGTTTTGGTTGCTAAAAAAAGTGATTTTGTGTGATTCCCCGCTCCCCAAGACTGAGTAAGCTAAGCAATAAGCATTACCCAACACTTCCTCAAGATTTTAACTTGGTGTATTTCCAATATAGGTTCTACGGCAACCACTCTACAAAGTCGGATGACAGGTGGATTCAATGCTCAATAGACCCCTCCCGGTAAGTTTTGGCTCTTCTCCACTATCCATTATCGAATTCTTAGTTTTCCTCTTTCTATAGTTGGTAGTTTGATTCTATCCCATGTAATGGAACAACTCTGTACTGGAATCTAACCTTCAGAATCACCTTAGACGGTGTCCATTGCTCAAGCATAAGAACTTGTTGTCCCTCCAACCTTTCTACCAAAAGGGCATTAATGGAGGCGATGAAGAAGATGAAGACGTTTCCTCATAGTCCAAGAGGATGGTTGTGCAATCTATCACTGTAAATGAGTTGATCAAACTAATAGAAAAAATAAAGTTTGTTCACGCTTACATATGCAACGACATTGAAGACTCTTACAACATCCCGAAAGTTTGTAGGAGTTGGATTAACCACGCAAATGACTGGTATGGAATGAAAACTGTAGCTTTCTAATCCGAATGCCTTTCCTCGTGTGGATTTTAGATGAATTTTTTCCTAAATAAGCATACCTCATGAGTCATGACAATAAGCTAAAGAGCTCTTAGATAACTACAATAATTTTATAGTCACATACACTTTTATTAGACTAATAACATATGCAACATATACATATACTGGTGCCTTTAGTGCAACATCAATGATTATTTCAGGGTATTGTGATTCATTAGTTACCCTTTCAATTGTCGATCCTATTCATGGTGCTTTATAACTTTGAAGTCATGTGAGTGCACGGAGTATGTATCAATTGGTGCCAGCAACCATGGACAAAACGAAGACCTTCTGTCACAATCTCTATTAGGGCTGGTTTTGGGTTCATCAAATGTTTACCAACCAGGTATCAATGCCCCTTCTTTCGTCTTTGTTTTCTTAAGTTTAGAAGTTAGGATTTAGTTTTAGGTTTATGATGTCATTTCAACTGTTAGCTTAATTTTATTAGTTTCTGCAAACATGATTCAATGCTTTCTCTTCGAATTTCTCTTCCGATCAGATTCTAAAACCAATTGTCAACCCCAAATCAAAACTTAAGGTTAGGTCTTTTTCTTTTGCTAGATTATGGCTTAATCTTCTTAAAAAAGTTCACAAATGTTTCAATTTCAGGTCCTTCTGATATCTTATTATGTCTTATTTTTTCAGTAACAATCAGGCTCAAGAACACTCATCGATTTTCTTCTTATGTAAGTATTTCTTTTTGTTGTTTATTGATGATTTGATGAAATTCAATGTTGATGAAATTCACAGATGACCTGAACAATGTGATGAGCTGAAATTTGTATGAGTTGTATGTGAATCACTGAATTGTACACAAAAGAGTTGACTTGAATTAAGTATACATATATACCATCAGCATGTTTTGAATAAACTATGAAATATTTGTTTACATTTTCTTGAAATTTTATATCCTGAAAAACTACTTGCAGTTCAATTTTATGGAACTTATCTCATTCTTTAATTAAATAATTATTCTCATATCGTTCAAGTAAAACATTATTTGTCGGCATACACTACAAAAAAAATTACTTGTAACACCCATAAAATTCAAGCCAAATTAAAACTTTTTAATACATTTTAAAACCATCAAGTTATTATAGTTTGTTTTCAAAATAGTTTAGACATCAAAGTATTCCCAGAATCAATTCATAAAACCATAAAATATGACGAGCTGTATGATCACGCCTTTGCCTTCCTGCGATCATTTGATGTACTTGAAACAATAAACTGAAACTGTAAGCCCGAGAGCTTAGTGAGTTACCCCAAAATACCAACACCATACAAACATAACCATATCATATAACCAATACATAACAACTTGCATAATGAGTTGTCAGCATGTCTGGACCGCCTCACAGGCCTTCAGTCTATCTGGACTGCTCTCCGAGACTTCAACACGTCTGGACCGCCTCGCAGGAACTACAACCTATCCGGACCGCTCGCTGGGCCTTCGATCTGACTAAATCCCTTTGCGGGGCCTTCAGCTTGTCCGGACCACCTTGGGTATGTTGGCTTCCTACACAAAGCAGGACCGTCTCAACCCAACCCCAAATCAAACAAACATGTGTACATAAAATCATACAATGGCATATATAACAGTCATACCAATCTAACAGATCACCAATCATAGCAACATCATATAACCAGGATACCGATCTAACAGATCATAATAGCATACAACATCCTATCTAACAGGATACCGATCTAACATATCATAACAGCATACAAGCATACCATAACCAGGATACCAATCTAATAGATCATAACATCATACAAGCATACCATAACCAGGATACCGGTCTAACAGATCATAATAGCATGACAACACCCTAACTACCAGGGTACCGATCTAAAAGATCATAGCAGCATACAAGCATACCATAAGCAGGATACCGATCTGACATATCATAATTGTGACAACCCAAATTTATTGCCGTTACAAAATCCCGTCTTCACTAACGGAATTCGTCGTTATATATTATTTTCTGTAATGTTTGGAGTCGTCAATAAATAAATATCTAGTTATTTATATTTCTTGATATTTTCATAAGTAATTATAACTTAAGTGTTAACCCCGTTTAACTAAATAGAGTTATATTACTTTTCAACCACTTCACCCGGGTAAAAAGTTTTAACTCCGTTAAACTTTAGCATCGGGTAGCCGTGTACCAGGTGCAATACCCGAGGCATATAAAATGAGAGTGAACACCATTTGAACACTCTTTTACCACTCATTCACTCTCTCTCACTACTTTCTCTCTCTAGACCCGAACCCGACTCCAAAACCGCGAATTCCGGATTCCAAACGTAAGGGTTTCTTCTCTATCTTATTCTAAACATATTCCATTACATTTAAAGGTCAAAAATCTTCTTCTCTATCTTATTCTAGGAAGCCCCTTAGGCCGTAAACACCCAAAACTTGGCCAAATGTCCCATTTTCCTTTCCTTTAAGCTTGGATATTAATTTAGGAAATAGCCTAGATGAGTTTGAACATGAAAACACAAGTTTTTAGGACCTAAAAGGGAGTTTACGGCCCAATCTTGTGCTTAGGCCGTAAACACCAAATTTCCATGCTTATTTGCCCCAAAAACTCATCTAAGGCATGTGGGAATTAAGTTAGGACCCTAGGAAATGCTTAAGGCCATTAAACAACACATTTTAGAGTCTAAAAGAGGAGTTTACGGCCAAGACTATGCTTGGGCCGTAAACACCCAATTTCCTTGGTAAAAAGTCCCAAAAACCCACCTAAGGCCTTCTAGAATTTAGCTATGATTTAAGGGAGTGCTTAGGACCATTTAACAATCCATTTTGAGGGAAAAAGTGGAGTTTATGGCCCAAGCACAAGCTTGGACCGTAAACTCCCCCAACTGACACCAAATGAAGGTTTTAACCCTCCAAATTAGTCCTAGGCATTTACTAGAAATATATGGAGTTGATTTGAGGCCTAAACTTGCACTTTTGGAGGAGGACATGAGTTTACGGCCAAGCCTAGGGGGCTTACGGCCGTAAACTCCCAAGGAGTGGACTTTGGGACATAAACTCCAAGGGATTGAACTCTTGGACTCCCCTGCAAACCCCTCTTGGCCTTATACCACTCCCGGGAACCCCTTCTAAGCCCTAAAACCCCGAATCGATGCTAGAATGCCTAAATACTTTAATGAAAAGCATAAAATGATTAATTTCTTGTAAAATACATATTTCATATGACATTAGGGTCCTAAAAGGTGCACAAGTCGTTATTTGGTACAAAACGCTCAACTGACACTTTCACCCAATTTACCCGATTCACCCGCTTTATGCGATTTCAGGTGAGTTCATACCTCTTTAATGAACCTTTCAAATGTTTTATATGTTTTAGGGGGGATACAAGTCAATTATACATGTTTATGGAAATTTATACAAGTAAATTATTCATGTTACAGAAATTTATCACATGTGATTCACTATCCGTAGTTCAAATCACATGTGATTTACCACTATGTTTTATAAAAAGGATTTTCATTTTCAAAACTATTTTGGATAAAAGAACGATTTTCTAAATGTTCCCTTTTGACAAGATTTTTATTAAATAAATTCCTAATAAAATGTAACCACACCAATATATTTATATAAGTAAGACTTGAAGGACTTAGGACCGATAGCTCGCCTTATTTCCTGTTCTTGTTTGATTGTGGGCTTAGGGTAGTTGTTATCCGTCCGACTGTCGTTGATTTCTTAGTTATATATCATATATATTAGTGTTGGATATGAGTATTTTCATTTCATTCGATGTTTAAACCACTAAACTGACAAGAATCATACGCACTAAGTTAACTATAATAGGTATAGTTAAGGCCACTATTACTCGCTATAGCTACTACTCTACACACTATAATACACTCTATTATGATACTATACACTAATAAGAGAACACAATACGAGTTATACAAAAGACTACTACACTATAATACAAGAGAAAGCACTAATCATGAGATAACACACTAACCCACTACGAGATACTCTATTCGCTACGCACTACGCCCGGAGTCTTCTGACATGAAGACGACGCTATATGTATAGATCTATACGGGGCAGGCGCTATTACATCCCGACTGTTAACTTCAGTCTGAACCGCACAGGTCCAGGGATGCCACTACTTCACTACACTGTGCATGACCGGGAAGGTCATGGGGTCCTCTACTTCTCACACTATCGGTAACATACAAGAAATACACTATAACCACACTAAAATACTAAACTAAAAGTTAAGTTAATATCCCGAAGTAATCAAGAATCTAACACTAAAGGAAGTTTGCACCACTATTATTGACTTCAGGCATAAACTATCATATCGCATTACTTATTGGAGATTTAATATTATACTTTTACAATAAATGGATTTCATGTTCTTAAAGGTTTTCATTCACAAGGTATTTCTGGAAAATATAGGATTTTCTAGGTTTCTCTACTACTTAAGAATGTAAAATGCAGCTTCTCATACTATCAGTTCTAATGCTTTTTATACAAAAATCTCACACTAAACTCTTATGAACTCACCAGCTTTATGCTGATATTCGTTTTCAAAATAACTTGTATCCTCAGGTCAAAGATAGACAGTTACAGGTGAAGCTTTTTGGAGAAGGTGGAGCTTACAAGATCCATCTCTTATTTTTGATTTACTTTTGGTGTTTGATGAACATTACAAAACACACTTGTAATTAAACTCACTGTGTAATCCAATGGTTGTATGTTTCTTGTTTTTACTATTATGCAATTGTGATGGTACTGCACATGACGTCCTCCACCCCGAAACGTATTCCGCTGTTATCGGTTTTGGGGTGTGACAATAATAGCATGACAACACCCTAACTACTAAGATACCATTCTAGTAGAGCATAACAGCATAACAACACTCTAACTACCCGGTCATTAAACATATCAGCATCCTAATTACCAAGATGCAAATCAAAAAGATATCATGCAATAAACTAGAATACAAATCCGATAAGGGCCGGCATTGGTGCCTTAGACCCTGTTGATATAGTGAGGAGAACTCACCTGGCACTATTGAAGTCCCGCAGGTAAAACTCCAATTGCTGGCGGACAGCTTCCCGAACTGTCAACATCAAAAAATACCCAATTAATAATTGGTTCCAAGCCCAAAGTCTAACTCACACACCAAAGGCCCAAAACTCAAATAATGGGCCAAAGCCCAACACATGGCCCAATTTTCAAAATTGGGCCCAACCCTCATATGGGCCTTACCCTAAAGCCCCAACATCATATTCTAATCCATATGATCATTCTTGGATGGTCCATTAATAACCCAATTACCAAAGCCCAATGGAAAGGCCCAACACAAAGCCCAAATGAAATTAGGGTTTCACATAAAATGACAATTAGGGTTAAGTGTTTCTCACTTAACCCACTAAGGACTTAATCCATTAAGGACATAATGCCTTAAATTAACTTGCCAATAATTATTATTTAATATATCAAGTTTATTAAATAATTCTCGTGTGTGTGTGTCCCGACCATATCCCCCAAATTAGGGTTTTATGTCATTAGGGTTTTCCAACCCGTAATTAGGGTTTCCTACCCAATCTTAGCCCATTAATCATTTGGTTGGGCTTTTTAGGTCGCTTAGGGTCTCATTGGGCCCATTAACGTCTCATAAGGCCCATTAGGGTTTTCTTTGGGCCCATTAGGGTTTCATTGGTCCCACATTGTCCAAACATCCATCAAACGAGGTCCAAACACAATCAAAGGACACCGCCACCCGACACGTCGGCCAGTGGCGGCAGGAGGCGGCAACCACCACCCTATGGTGGTGGTGACCGATTTTCTTTTCCATTATTCCATTTTGTTACAATTTACAATGAACTCACAAAATTAACACACACACACACACATACACCTAAAGTACACAAAATCACACACACACACAACCACCTTCCATGGTGGCTGGTGGCGACGGAACATGGCAGCAAGCGGTGGCCACCATGGCTGGCCGGCATGGTGGGTCTTTCTCCAATCTCCGGCAGTAGCCAATACTGGAAAGTAGGTAATACAATACACCGACATCTAATATGGTTGTAAGTATAAACCGTATTATAAAATGCTAAATTAATCTAATAGAAACAATTACAACATCTAATACTCTTAATTAGACGTACTAGAAACTAAATCAAATATACTCCATTTTGAATCAAGTACGACTTAATTCCTAAGTTAAATACGCATATACCTCCATCAATTACGCCCATTTTGAATCAAGTACTCAACTTCCTCCTCCCAATCACGAAATGGAACAACACCTTAACACCACCCTTTCTCCATCTCTACACCGCCCTGTCACAACACCATCATCTGATCATCTCTACAATGGATGGTTATCTTATTGACTATGTTGAATTTATGTCCCTTTAATACACAAATAAGAACTATACAATAATCATTTTATATCATAATGGTTAGAAATTGAACAGTTTATGTAATAGCATAATGCATAAATAACATAGAAATCCTTTGTTTTGTATACACTATGAATTATGTATATACAAACACTTGAATTTCTGGTCTTGCTGGACAGAGTTGAGCAGTACAGGGATAGTTATTATAAGAAGTTAAAAGGAAAATGGTAAGTTACTCCTAGTATTGGAGCAAACCAAATTCAACAATCTACCAAAAGACAATTGTACCTCTGAAAACTTCTAAAAAAGGAATAACTCCAAAGGAAGGTTAGTTCCTTCTGTTTCCTTCAAGTTGCAGGTAAGAAAGAACAAAGAAGATGTGAATTGAGGAGGAAGATGATCGTTTCAATTATTTCTTTGGAAATTGAAAGATTGATTTTTAAAGTAACATTAGATAAATAAGATGAGGATTATGCAGCATAAGTGCCCATTTTAGTGTTTTTGTATTTAACTCCCCTTTTCTTCTTGATTTGTTCATCATAAGTCATTTTTGTCAATCTTCGAGTCTAATGGACTAAAACCCATAGTTGATTTTAAAATATCCTTTATTTGAACCCACCCTGATGGGTGTATCTTCAAGTGTAAAAAGATTGGCTTTTTCATTGTTGACTCTTAACAACTACAAAAAAATAAAGAAAATAAAATAAGATTGTCATACGTTCCTAAATAGTGTGAACATGAGTTTAATGTTTTTAAAATATTTCTAACATCATCTGTTGAAATTGAAGCAAATTGGCAATTAGTCAAACTCCTTCAAACTTGAAAAATCTACCCTTCTAATTATTTCTATTACTCAAAATTACTAAAATACCCTTGTGAATTTTCTTACATGTATTGAATGGTTGTTAAAGGACCTAAAGATGGGATTGCCCCTGTGATGTTATTCTACAACAATCTGTACCAAAAATCTACCAATTTAAATAAAGTATTAAACCAAAAAAACCTAAAAATTAAATAAAATTAATAATTAATATTTATATTACTTGAACGGTTACACAATTGAAGATTGGTTAAGTTGCCAATGCTTGGGCCTTGGAGAAAGCCCCCAAAAGCCTGGCGCAAGTCTAAATGTAATACAACTTTTATTATTCATTCACAAAGTCAAAATGGAAAATAAAGTCATCAACTCCACCTCATGCCGCCTTCGCCTCCGGTCTCCAGTTAACGACACCGGTGAAGCCTCCTACTCCAATCTCCAGTCGCTTCCACCTCCCCCTTCTTTCACATAGTTTACAAGTACGATCAATCAACTTCCTCCGCTGACAATGTCTCATTGGTAAACCACTGCTATCAGTCTAAATGTAATTACTATGTTCATTGACACTCTGATTTCATGCTTAGGCATTTCATCTTTTTTCTGTTCACGGTTTGTTCTTTATTTAGCCATTGCATTGTTAGTTGTTCCTCCAAAATCCAATGTGTTTATTGTAATTTATTTCTTGTATTTTCATTTTATTGTTTATCTGATTTTTCTTTATGTTTGATTGATCTTTTGTGCTTGATAAGACTAAATATAAGTCTATTGAGAGAAAAATATATTTTATTTTCTTATGCAACTACGATTCATCTCAAATCTATTCACGCATCATCCCTTCCCCAGATGGTTCTATTTATATTTCCATGTTTTAATAGCATTTTCTTATGACATTTCTAGTTTTGATTTCATGATATCACCAATTTCTAGACGCAATGTGCAATGTTGAATCGGTAATGTGTTGAAGAAATTGATATGTGTCAATTTATATGTTTAGGGTTGTAGTTTAGTTTGTGAATTTGTTTAATTGACTGTGTAAATTAACTGTACAATTACCTGATCAGGTAACTATAGAAAACCATAGTTTTTTCATGCCCTCTAGACCCCTCACCCCAAAATTATGGAGCCAAACAATAAACAAAAGAATTGATTATTGCTGTTCATGAACCTGTTTTTGGTATTATAAAATCTAATTTCCTTTCATATTCTCAAGATGTGGTTTCACCTTTTTGGGAATGGGACCTCGGTAGACTTGTTTTTATTATATCATATTGAAATTTTTGGTTAGTGATATCTCCTATGCGTCTTCAATTTGTAGTTTAGAAAGAACATTTGTTACAACAGTTATTACTCTTAAGTTTGATTTTCTTTATTCTTTATGTCACTTAAATAGTGGTTATTAATGTATGCAAGAAAAGATATATTGAGATAATACAGTATTCAAAGTGACAACTCAGCTCTACGTATCTGGTTTTGGTCTCTGAACAAATTTGAAGGGATGGAGCATGAAAAGAAAAAGAGAGGCTACCTACTAGTGTTTGGGAACTCAGTTATGAAAATGACAATCATGAAAATGTGAATAATCAGAACCTAAATTTCGAAAACGTAGATGTTCATAACAAGGGTCTGCATCAAAGAGTTGTTGATTGAGATATAGTCCACTAGTGGTGCCAAAACTGTAAGTTTCTTGTGGCTGAATTAGATTTTCATTTTCATTTGAACAAATCTTCTATATCTTATTATTGCTATTTTGATAATTTGGTTATACAGTCATATTAAATTGAGGCTGAAACCTTTTTATTAAAGAGAGAGGTAAGAAGTTTTCCTAAATATGCATTTATTAACATGTTTTTGGCTCATATGTTAGTAAAAATTTGACATATCCTATCTTTCTATTAACAATTTTATCCAATTTACAGGCTTCTATACAACAAAAAAAAAATTGTAAGAGCAATTGGAGGTACACGTACTAAGGGAGGTAGTAACATATTTCTTTGATGAACTGATTTGATCAGTCATTGCTATGAAGTTCACATTTCATGTTAACTTGGTCAAAGTTTTGTGAATTACATCAATAAAAGAGAAATATGTGAGAGTGTTTTTTTAATAGAAAACGAGATATATAAAAGTGGGAAGCTATACTTTGTGTTTTATGGTGGAAGATTGCAGATTTCAGGGTCATGATGGAGGTTGTTGTTATGGAGGCTTTGCATAAAATTTTTGTGAATGAATTACTGAGTAAGGTACACACTTCCCCTTTGTATTTCGTGTTGTGTTATTTTGAGTTAGTTGTATTTTCTCATATGTTTTTATGTTCAGAAGGAGTTTGCACCCTTGCATTGTTATTTTGAGTTAGTTGTGGTTTTGATGTAAGTATATGGAGGAGGATAAAACTTCATTTGTATTTTGTACTCTAAACCTTGTGTTGAATGTCAGAATAGGCCTCCTTTATCTTAAACCAACCTTTGAGTTCAATGGGATGTATGTTGGTTTATTGTATAATTCACACTTGTCTGTTGATATCATTAGTGCCTCAATATTACAACTATTGTGATGATCATATTTACAAAGATTTTGATGGGTTTTAACCATAAGATCTTTCCTATGTGCGCATGCAAAACCCTAATGCTTGGATCTAGGCTTTCTAATTAAACATGCTTTGAATCCAAGACTTCTAATGGCTAATTAGGTTAAATAACAACATTGAAACAGATCTAGAACCATACCTTTTAGTTCCTTGTTGATCTTGTGGTCTTGGAGCTTCTAGAGTCACAAATGTCACTCCTCTAATGACTTACAAACACCAATAGCAAGAAAGATGATTTAGGAGAGAGGAGAGGGGAAGAAATCAGCCAGGGTTCTCTTACTTTAGGAGGTGTGCCGATTTCCCTTAGCCATGGGGTCTATTTATACTTGTAGACTCCTTAAGGGTTACAACCTAAACCCTAATTGGATAATCTTCTCTTAAGGCTATCCAAATCCTTTCCATAGATAAGCCTTGGGCGAATTTAGCTATCCTTTAGCTTCTAGAATTCGTCCCTTGTATATCTATAAGGATTTACAGTCTAAAGCTTAACTATCAAACAATTGACAGTTTATACCCCTTTATTTAATTAACCTCTTTAAGTCACCAAATTAATTCCAATTAATTCTATGACTTATATTAATCAAATAACAATATATTATTCTTTATATTATTATCATAATATATTAATAATATTTACTCTCTCTTAATAAATTATCCTATCAAGTTGCTATGGTGAAGGCGACCCAAAAGGACCATGCACAACCGGGTCAAATATTTGCCTAATATAGTTGCAGCCTTAGAAACTATTCCAACAGTCTCTCACTTGGATAAGTCTAGTAACTATATGCACAAGTACAATTCGGTTTGCAATCGTTGCTCTCAAAGACGCTGTCAAACTCTGATCTAATCAATCTTGTCCTTTAGATAAGGGAACGTACAGTCCTCTGTTAGATATCATGCTGACAATCGTATGGAATGGTTAGTCAAGCATTTAGGTTTCTCGATCTCTGATTCATTTGACATAGAACTTAATCGAACACATCAATTCAGTTCTGACCGAGCCCGACACATAAGTCAAATCAAATCATCGAGCGGCCGAGATACCACTTTTACCTTCTTAGATAAAAGTTACAGATAAACTTCGACTTATATGCATTTACTTATTCATTAACCAACTATACACAACAATGCATTTTATAACACCGAGTTACTGATGCGTTTTCGCATTATCAATGTACAATCAATCAACAAATAACAAACCATATATGTAGGTTTTAAGACTATATGATATTATCGTCTTGCGATCACCTTTTATATCATATTCCATAAAGTGATTCCAGCAAGCACGGGTTTGTTCCATTGCTCAAAACTAGTTCATAAGCACTCATGAACGTTGTGGCAACCCTTTGCTATGTCTAACACCATTTAGACATTCTACACACCAATTCATGACTATCTTCATTCATATCTACTTCCAACATATGAACGATTGTGGTCAATTTGAACAATTCGATTATTCCTAATAAACTCAATTATTCTGGAAGTCAAAACATGCAAAGTGAAACAATAGTTAAATAATTAACATAAGATAGTAACATTACTCATAAATAAAACTCCTTTATTTAATCATCAAATGTTAATTACATTTATCTATTACACGTTTCTAATACTATCTAATCTATGCTAATATCATCCTTTAGCCCAATACTCCTAGCATGCTGCAAGTGCTTAACCCTACTCAGTCCCTTCGTAAGCGGATCTGCTGGGTTATCTTCTGATGATATCCTCTTCACTACGAGTTGTCCTTCTTCTACACGATGTCTGATGAAGTGATTTTTTCTGTTGATATGTCTTGATCTACCATGATCCCTCGGTTCCTTGGTCAAGGCAACCGCTCCTTCGTTATCACAGAAAATCTCCATGGACTCCTTTATGGCAGGTACAACTCCAAGATCACCGATGAAGTTCTTTAGCCATATTGCCTCCTTCGACGTTTTGCTCGCTGCAATGTACTCTGATTCGCACGTTGAATCAGCTACGGTTTCCTGCTTGGAACTCTTCCATGTCACTGCTCCTCCATTTAGGGTAAAGACCCAGCCCGACTGCGAACAGTAGTTGTCCCTGTCGGTCTGAAAACTGGCGTCACTATACCCTCGCACCTTCAAGTCATCACTCCCTCCGAGGACTAAGAACCATTCCTTCATCCTCCGAAGGTACTTAAGGATGTTCTTCACCGCAATCCAATGTGCTCTGCCAGGATTCCCTTGATATCCGCTAACCATGCTCAAAGCGAAGGCTACATCAGGGCGAGTACAAGTCATAGCGTACATGATTGAGCTAACTACGGAAGCGTATGGTACTTGGCTCATTTCCGCTATCTCAGCTTCGGTACTCGGACTTTGAGTCTTACTCAACTTGGCATTACTTTGTATCAGTAATTCTCCCTTCTTTGAGTTTTCCATACTAAAACGTTTTAGTACCTTCTCTACTTAAGTATTCTGACTAAGTCCAATTAGTCTCTTACTTCTTTCTCTTACTATCCTTATTCCCAAAATGTAAGAAGCCTTTCCGAGGTCCTTCATAGCGAAGCACTTCCCGAGCCAGAACTTAACCTCCTGTAGAGTCGGGATGTCGTTATCTGTGAGTAATATGTCATCGATATATAGAACGAGGAAGCTTACTATACTCCCACTGGCTTTGACATATACACATGATTCGTCTTCGCTTCGTACAAATCCAAACTCTTTGACTTTCTCATCGAAGCAAAGATTCCATCTACGAGACGCTTGCTTAAGTCCATAAGTGGATTTCTCAAGCTTACACACTCTATTTGGATGCTTCGGATCCACAAACCCCTCTGGCTGAGCCATGTAAACATCCTCAGCCAACTTCGCGTTAAGGAAAGCGGTCTTGACATCCATTTGTCAAATCTCATAATCATGAAATGCGGCAATAGCAAGCATCACTCTAATAGATTTAATCTTCGCAACTGGCGAGAAGGTCTCATCATAGTCAACTCCGGGAGTTTGAGTAAAGCCCTTCGCAACCAATCGCGCTTTATATGTGTGCACGTTTCCATCCACGTTGGTCTTCTTCTTGAAGATCCACTTGCACCCAACGGTCTTATGTCCGGGCACATAATCAACCAAATTCCAAACTTGGTTATCATACATGGATTGGATCTCGCTATCTATTGCCTCTTTCCATTTCGCAGACTCCGGGCCTGCCATGGCTTCCTTATACCTATTAGGTTCATCAAGATTTAATAGTGTACCATCACTAATATACGTGTCCCCTTCGGTAGTAATATGAAAACCATAAAATTGGGGATGAACTCTAACTCTATCGGAACGTCTAAGAGGTAAGGACTCGTCAATCGGTTCAACCGGAGTTTCCTCCTCGGGTTGACTGCCAGCGGTAGAGGTTCCTTCATCTATCGACTCTTGAATCTCTTCAAGTTCGATTTGCCTCCCACTGTCTCCTTGGCTTATGAGTTCTCACTCTCGGAAAACTCCTCTCCTCGCAACGAAGACAACATTGTCCTTCGGTCTATAGAAGAGATATCCAAAGGATGTCTGCGGGTAGCCGATGAAAATACATCGCTCACTTCGAGGTTCGAGCTTGTCGTGAGTATCTCGTCTTACGAAAGCCTCGCAACCCCAAACCTTGATATGTGCCAACGAGGGAGCTTTCCCTGTCCACATCTCGTGAGGTGTTTTGGCAACCTTCTTAGTAGGGACTCGGTTAAGGATATGGGCGGCAATATCTAAGGCATACCCCCAAAAAGAGATAGGTAGTGAAGCACGACTCATCATAGAGCGAACCATATCCAATAAGGTTCGATTACGCCTTTCTGCCACACCATTCAACTGCGGTGTCCTAGGAGGCGTCAATTGTGAAACTATTCCACACTCCTTGAGATAATCGTGGAATTCATGACTTAGGTACTCTCCTCCTCGATCGGATCGAAGCATCTTGATTTTCCTACCCAATTGATTCTCCACTTCATTCTTGAACTCTTTGAACTTTTCAAAGGTTTCTGACTTTTGCTTGATTAAATAGATATACCCATATCTACTATAATCATCGGTAAAATTCACGTAGAAGCGGTTCCCATCCTTCGTGGTTGATCTAAATGGTCCACATACATCGGTATGTATTAAGTCCAATAGACCCTCACCCCTTTCACACGTACTTGTGAAGGGTGATTTAGTCATCTATCCAAGTAAACAAGACTCGCATGTGTCATCTTCCCTAAGGTCGAATGACTCCAACACTCCATCCTTTTGGAGTTGGGCTATGCGTTTCTTGTTAACATGTCCAAGATGACAATGCCACAAGGATGCTTTATCCATACTAGTGGAAGAATCTATATTCAAAACATCATTTCCTAAGTTATCAACAATCATAACAGTTTCATATATTCCATTACATGGTATAGCTTCAAAGTAAAACACACCATTTAGATAAGCTAAAATAGAACCATTCTCATTATTAAAAGAAAATCTAAATCCTTGCCTATATAAACCATGAAATGAAATGATGTTTCTAGCCATTTCTGGCGAATAGCAACAATTGTTCAAATCTAAAACCAAATTATTCCTAAGTGTCACACCCCAAAACCAAGAACGGCGGAAACGTTCTGGGGCGGAGGACGTCATGTATAATATCAACAACAATGTAAAGTAGTAAACAAGCAACAACATCATCCATTGCATTAATAAAATAATTATTATACAATTGTATTATGTCAAATTTTGATAAACACTAAAGCATAAATCAAAATGAAAGATAAGTCTTGAATAAGCTCCATCTTCCTTTCTCCTTGCATCGGTACCTGTCTATGATGACCTGAGGATACAAGTATTTTGAAAGCGAGTATCAGCTTTAAAGCTGGTGAGATCATAAGTATTTAGTGACTTAATTTGTATGTAAGAATTTGTAAGTCTATGTATTGTAAGAATTTGTAAGTGTATATGAACTGTAAGTATTTGTAAGTGTTTGAAAAACTCTAGAATCCCTATGATTCATTCTAGTATATGAAGGTGTCTTCTACCAAGACCTAACTATTCTGTGTGTGTGTGTCTTGTAATAGTATGTATTTTTCCAAAGTATAACTATCATTACCCAAAAATATAGTTTGTACATTTATGTTTTAAGTGAGGTTATCACTAAAAATATGTAATGGAAAAATTAACGTAGTACTAAAACGTAGCTCTAAAAAGACTAATACCGTACTAACTACCTCAAGCCGGATTTTAGGCAAAGGCACTATGTGATAAATTGCGCCATACTATCGACTGTAACAACGACATACGAATGGTCGTAATAACGGAATGACGTTTGGCACCCGTAGATCTGCAGATCCCACAGTAGCTGGCAGTAAGGTGTAGGATGGTCAATCCAGTATAGATCTATACACAAACCAATACTATGGACTGGTTTCATCGACATAAGAATGGTCGAAATTAATGTATGACGTTTGGCACCCGCAGACCTACAGGTCCTGCTGTAGCTAGCAGCAAGGCGTAGGATAGTCAATCCATTATAGAATCTATACGCAAACTCAACGCTCCCCCTTCAAGAGACTCTGGCCGCAACTCAAGTCATGAGGTTTTAAGTCATGCTCCGATTTAAATCACATTAATTAACGTATTCTCGTACATGTAAGCGTACTCATGTAAGTGTGATCATGTAATTGTACTCATGTAAGTGTGATCATGTAATTGTACTCATGTAAGTGTGATCATGTAATTGTACTCATGTAAGTGTGATCATGTAATTGTACTATAATGTTCTAAGTGTGCTAGCTGTAATGTGTGTTCTCTCTATCTAGCAAGCATAGTGATGAAATCATTCTAGTATAGCTGTATATGTAATGTACAGTAATATTCTAGAAAGTATTGACTCATGAATGAACTGACTCATTGTATGATATCGCGTTCTAGTAATGGTTCTAGTAATGGTTCTAGTATCTTCCCGAACTACCCATATGGTAGCTTACTAGTAATCTAAGTAGTACGTATGGACGTGGATGTATACCCTTGCTACCCAAGGGCATAAGATGAACTGGAAGGACCTTTTATGACTTTATATGTACACATCATATATAACTAATCTTTAAACGACCTTCGGACGAGTATCCGATATCCCACCAGACCACATCTCAAGCGCGAAAAGGAAATAGGGTGGATAGCCTTCCTAAGTCTTTTAAACATTTCTTATATAACTATACATATAGAGGCATGCAATTTATAATATCAAAGCATAAATAAGTTTAGTAACATTTGAAATATAAATATTAGTCTAAGGAAAGATCGACTTGATGTCAATCTATAAAACAATTTGAAGGCATAAGTCTGATAAAACAATATAAGTACAAGGAACATTTGTTTGATAAAACAATATAAGCACAAGGAACATTTGTTTGAAAACACAGTTGTAAATAAGTTTAAAATATGATAAACAGAGTAAGAAGTACAGTGTAATAAGTAGTTTGAAAACATATAAAATGTTTATAAAAATCATTTGAAGGAAACTGTTTGGTAAAACGGCTAATGAGCAGCCAAATCCTTTGGATGCTGTATATTAATCACATTTGATTGATGTAATAAGTAATATAGTCCTACTTACTAATCACATGTGATTGACATATTGAGTAGCATGATTCTACTTGTATACCCCCCCCCCCTTAAACATTTAAAATAGTTTAAAACATTAGTTAAGGGGTATGAACTCACCTGCAGTATGTGACTGTAATTGAACGGGCTGTTATCGTACGGAAGGATCGGACAAGTGCTTGGTGTCAAGTGGAGACTTAGACACACACAATGATCCTAATTACATATGAAGACATATGTATATAAATAATTAGAGATTAAATCACTAATTATACAAGTATAAACATTTAAGCGCGAGGGCAACACTTTTGGTCAAGTGCTAGGAGGCTAATGGGTTGCAACAAAGGAGTACAATGCCCCTAATGGAAGTTTAAGGTCAAAAGACCATATTCATTAGAGTTTACGGCCCAGGGGAGTAAGCTCCTGGCCGTAAACTCTCAACCAAGTTATGAAATGGAGTTTAGAAGTACTACAACCTTAGAGGGGAATTGTTTCAAGGCTATACAAGTGTTTGGGCACCACATTGACCCCTTTGGGGAGTTTATGGCCCAAAGACCCTTTTCCCTTGGAGTTTACGGCCGTAAACTCCCTTGGGAGGGTTCTTATTGTCCTTTCAAGTCTCCAACATTTCTAGGAACAAGTCTAGGCTTCAACCATTGGCTTAAGGAAGATTTATGGCACTAAATGGGACTATTTGATGGAGTTTACGGCCATAGAACTCTTTGGGCCGTAAACTCCCTCACACAAGAGGTTCTAAGAATTTTAACTAGCCCATATCTCATCTAGGTACTTGCCCTAAAAGTCTCTTGGCCTAAGGAAGTGTCTAGGGTGTCCTTTGACCCCTTAATAGGAGTTTACGGCCCAAGAAATACTCTTGGCCGTAAACTCTTCCACACTTGAGTTTCCATGAGTTTTCTAGGTTCTAATCTTTTAGGGGTACATGCCAAAATAAAGTCTAAGCCTTAGGACAAGTTTGAAGACACTTAGGAACACAAAACTTGGAGTTTACGGCCCAAGGAGCTTCTTAGCCGTAAACTCCCTTATAAAAATGATTTCTAAGGGTTTTGATGGCATAAATCATGAGTTTAAAGCTTATAGGTTTTTGTTCTAAGGCTAGGGATCACAAGGCACTCATTTGTGCCCTTTACTTGGAGTTTACGGCCCAAGAGGTGGTTCCTTGGCCGTAAACTCCTCAAACTACTTGGTTTTGATTTGTTTCTAGCCTCTAATGATCAAACACTAAGTCCTTAGTTAGATGCCTAACATGCAAATGGGACTAGGTGGCCTTTAGGCTTGATTTTTGGAGTTTACTCCCCAAGAACGTTCTTGGACGGTAAACTCCCGGATCTTGCAGTTTAGACATGTAAATAATGTTATTAATCATATAACAAGTATTAAAACACATCTATGAAAGTAGACTCACAATCTGGGATGAAAACCCGAAGATCCGTGAGAGAGTATTTGGCTTTTCTCTAATTGGAAATCAAATAATGAACCAATTTGGTTCAGAATTCTATTTATAGTCCTGAGATTTTTGGCAGAAAATATTTCTATTCTCGGAACGGATTCTAATGACCTAGAGTAATGGAATTACAGTGTTGCACCAAATCCTAGTGCAACCACTCTCCTAATATCTCTTGAGGTGTAAAACGCTAAAACTGCCAAACTTATTCCAAAAGTTTGAATTTTCACTGTAACTGCTCTACTACTATTGGATTGAAATGGTTTGATTTGGATGGAAATTTCGGGTTGTCACATCATCCCCCTGTTAAAGGGAATTTCTGTTGGGTTTTGAGCAATCTAACACTTCCTAAGTGTGCATGCAACCCTAATAAACCTTGGATCTATGTTTGTCTAAATACATGCAAAATAATAATTTTCCAAGGTTTATAACCTATCTAACATGGCATGGGGAACATTTCAACATAAAAGAGTTAGAAGAGATTACATACCTTTTGTTGTGTTGGGTTCTTAGGAGTTTGAGGGCCAAGCACCAATAGTGTGAATGCCTCAAATGGAATCACAAACACCACAAACTCTTGGAAAACTTTGAGAGAGTATACACACTCTTGTATTTTCGGCCACACACATGCACACACACACTAGAACACTAGCTTTCTCTTAGGCTATCTTAGGCTCACTTTCATGCTCCATAAGCATGCTTATATAGTATGCATGGTTAGGGTGAAACCCTAATAACCCATGTCTTTTCCTATTCCAAGGATCCATGGGTTAAAAGCTCCATGGATCATCCATGGACTTCCACATAAGCCTAGCCCATTAACAAATGAGTATTAGCCCACACTATATAAAACAAATAGCCCATAATTTAATTAGTATTCCTTTTAATCTCTAAATTAATCCATAATTAATTTAAGACTAAAACTAATTAAATAACGTAACTTCATATTAATATATTATAACTCATAATATATTAATAAACATATGTGTATAACTCTCATAAAATTATCCATAATAGTTTGGATGAGATGCAACCCAAATGGACCATGCCGGTCGGGTCAAGTATATACCAAATAAGTTATGGACTTAGACACCTTATCCAACAGACTCCCACTTGGATAAGTCTAATAACTATATTTGCCTATAACTTCCGGAACCAACCAACAATCGTAGCTCTCGAAAACTCCCTCGAACAATGAAGACTCTGTCGAACTATGAAGCGCCATTTTAGATAAGTGATCACATAATCCTCTGTTCTCATGATATCAGCCGGACAAACACATGGAACTATGTCTTGCTTATTGTCTAGCAGTTGTTTCTCGATTATCCGATTTGTTTGACGAAGAACTACACTGAACACATCGGTTTAGTTCTGACCAGGCCTGGTATATGGGTCAACACAAAATCATCGAGGGGCCCGGATATCGCTTCTATTTCTAGAAGGAACAGATAAACTTCGACTGATATGCTTGTTCTACTACTTATTGAATTGTACACAAAGGCACGTTTTATAACATCAAGTTACTGATGCGTTTACGTGCAATCAATGCACAACCAACTCATAGGTAACAACTCATATCTCTAGGTTTAAAGATTTATATGATGTTATCGTCTCACGATCACTCGAGATAAATTCCATGAAGTGATACAAGTGAGCGTGGGTTTATACCAATACTCATAACTTATGAGTACTCATGAATGTTGCAGCAACCATTGCCATGCCTAAACACCTTTAAGGCATCTACAAACCCAATTCATGACAATCTTGATTCATACCTACTTCCGACGTATGATCGATTGTGGAGGTTTGAACAAATTAATTATTCTGGAAGTCAAAACATGCAAAACTGAAACAATAGTAAATAATTGACAATGATAGTAACACTTTACTCATAAATAAATCACAAATTTTATTCATCATCAAACGTCGATTACATTTTACAAGTTTCAGGAAAACTATCTAATCTGTAAAACTAATATCGTCCCTCAGCCCGATGCGTCTCGCATGCTGAAAATGCTTAACCCTCGTCAGTCCCTTCGTAAGGGGATCTGCAGGATTCTCATCTGACGATATCCTCCTTGTCACAAGGAGTCCTTCTTCAATCTTGTGTCTTATGAAGTGATATTTTCTGTCAATGTGTCGGGATCTGCCATGATCTCTTGGTTCCTTGGCTAAGGTAACCGCACTATTGTTGTCACAGAAAATCTCTATAGGTTCCTTAATAGCTGGTACAACTCCAAGGTCTCCGATGAAGTTCTTTAGCCATATCGCCTCCTTCGCTGCTTCACTCGCTGCTATATACTCTGATTCACAAGTCGAATCAGCCACCGTCTCCTGCTTGGAACTCTTCCAAGAAATTGCCCCTCCATTTAAGGTAAAGATCCAGCCTGACTGAGAGCGGAAATTATCCCTATCAGTCTGAAAACCAGCATCACTATACCCTAATATTCTCAAGTCATCACTGCCACCAAGGGTAAGGACCCAATCCTTAGTCCTCCGCAGGTACTTGAGAATGTTCTTTACCGCGGTCCAATGAGCCTTGCCAGGGTTCCCCTGATACCTGCTGACCATGCTCAAAGCAAATGCCACATCAGGACGGGTACAAGTCATAGCATACATGATCGAGCCAACTGCGGAAGCATATGGTAATTGGCTCATCTCAGCTATCTCAGCCTCTGTACTCGGACTCTGAGTCTTACTCAGTTTGGTATTGCTTTGGATCGGTAAATCTCCTTTCTTGGAATTCTCCATGTTGAACCTTTTCAACACCTTATCCAAGTAGATACTCTGACTAAGTCCAATTAGTCTTCTACTCCTTTCTCTTAATATCCTTATCCCTAGGATATAGGTAGCCTCCCCTAGGTCCTTCATAGCAAAGCACTTCCCAAGCCAGGACTTAACCTCCCGCAAGGTTGGGATGTCATTTCCTATGAGTAGTATGTCATCCACATACAGTACCAAGAAGCTAACTATACTCCCACTAGCTCTGACATACACGCAAGACTCATCTTCGCTTCTCAAGAAGCCAAACTCTTTTACCTTCTCATCAAAACAAAGATTCCAGCTACAAGATGCTTGTTTTAATCCATAAATGGATTTCTTAAGCTTGCATACTCTATTAGGGTGCTCTGCATTGACAAAACCCTCTGGCTGATTCATGTACACATCCTCAGCCAACTTCCCATTAAGGAAAGCGGTTTTGACATCCATTTGCCATATTTCATAATCATGAAATGCTGCAATGGCTAACATAACCCTAATAGACTTAATCTTGGCCACCGGCGAGAAGGTTTCATCATAATCAATACCTTGAGTTTGAGTAAAACCCTTCGCAACCAGTCGAGCCTTATAAGTATGCACTTTTCCTTCCATGTCGGTCTTCTTTTTGAAGATCCATTTGCACCCGACTGTTTTACGGCCTGGTACATTGTCAACCAAGTTCCAAACTTGATTGTCATACATGGACTGTATCTCACTGTCCATAGCCTCCTTCCATTTAGCAGACTCCGGGCCTGCCATGGCTTCCTTAACACTGCTAGGTTCATCCAAATTTACTAGTGTACTATCACTAATAAACGTATCACCTTCCGTAGTAATATGAAAACCATAATAAAACGAAGGTGTGTTCCTAACCCGTGTGGAACGTCTCGGAGGTACAGACTCGTCAGTTGGATCAACAGGAGTTTCTATCTCAGGTTGATTGCTAGTGTCTGAGGTTCCTTCACCAATTGATTCTTGAATTTCTTCAAGATCAATCTGCCTCCCACTGTCTCCTTGGCTTATAAATTCTTTCTCGCGAAAGATCCCTCTTCGTGCTACAAAGACCACATTCTCACTGTGTCTGTAGAAAAGGTAACCGAAGGATTTCTGTGGGTAGCCGATGAAAATACACCTTTCACTTCGGGGTTCAAGCTTATCATGAGTTTCACGCCTCACGAAGGCTTCGCAACCCCAAATTTTGATGTGGTCCAAATTGGGAACCTTCCCAGTCCACATTTCATGAGGTGTTTTGGTAACCTTCTTTGTAGGGACTAGATTAAGGATATGGGCGGCAGTCTCTAAGGCATACCCCCAAAAAGAGATTGGTAACGAAACTCGACTCATCATAGAGCGAACCATGTCCAACAAGGTACGATTACGCCTCTCAGCTACACCATTCAGCTGTGGTGTCCTGGGAGGAGTCAATTGTGAGACAATCCCACACTCCTTAAGATAGTCAAGGAACTCGGTACTAAGATACTCACCACCTCGATCGGATCGAAGCATCTTAATGTTCCTGCCCAATTGATTTTCTACTTCCTGTTTGAATTCCTTAAACCTTTCAAAGGTTTCGGACTTGTGTTTGATCAAGTAGACATACCCATATCTACTATAATCATCAATAAAAGTCACATAATACCGGTTAGCGTCCCTTGTGGCGGTTTTGAATGGCCCACATACATCAGTATGTATTAGGTCCAACAAACCTTCACCCCTCTCACAAGTTCCAGTGAAGGGTGATTTTGTCATTTTTCCAAGTAGACAAGATTCACAACTATCATCTGATTTGAGGTCAAATGATTCCAAGACTCCACTCTTTTGGAGTTGGTCTATGCGTTTCTTGTTTACATGTCCAAGACGACAATGCCACAATGATGCTTTATCTAGGCTAGTAGAAGAATCAATATACAACACATTATTTCCTAAGTTGTCTACAATCGACACAGTTTCATACACGCCATCACAAGGTAATGCTTTAAAATAAAACACATTATTAAAGAAAGCATTAATACCACCACATTCATTATCAAACGAAAAGGTAAAACCTTGTTTGTACAAAGCATGAAAAGAAATAATATTCCTCGCCATTTCAGACGAGTATACACATTTATTCAAATCTAATTTTAACCCATTATTAAGCAACAAAGTATAAACTCCAATCTTGGAAACAGGTGAAGCCTTCCTATTCCCCATGATTAAGTTTATCTTCCCGTGCTCCACATCCTCACTTCTTCTTAGGCCCTGCAAATCAGAACATATGTGAATACCACATCCTGTATCAAGCACCCAAGAGTTAGAATATGTTGAGTAATTAGACAATATAGTGTAAATACCTGCATAGGTGGGTTTCACTTTCCCATCCTTTAGATCCTGCAAGTACTTAGGGCAGTTTCGCTTCCAGTGTGCCTTTTCATGGCAATAAAAGCATTCAGCATCCTTTGGAATGGCAGAAGGAGTGACAGAACCGTTCTTAGTCTTGGATGAGGAGCCTTCAAGAGACTTTCCCTTGGTACCCTTCGAAGGGTGCTTCCTCTTTTTCCCTTTGCCTTGCCCAATAGCTAAAACAGGGGTAGAAGTTGGAGTAGGAGTAGTAGAGGTAACAACCGCTTTACCCTTAAGACCGGTTTCAGCGGTCTTCAAGAGTCCTTGAAGCTTGCTGAGGGTAACTTCCTCCTTGTTCATATGATATGTCATTCGAAAATGATCATAACAAGAAGGCAAGGAGTGCAAAATGATGTCAATTGCTAACTCCTCGGGGATGTTAACATTCAGCTTCAGCAAACGGTCCACATACCTTTGCATCTTTTGCATGTGGCCCGTGACGGATTCACCGTCCTTCATGCGGGTAGTTATTATGGAGGAGATTATTTCATACCGCTCCTGACGAGCACTCTGATGGTACCTTTCCATCAAGTCTTGGTGCATCTCAAAAGGGTAGAAATCTTCATATGACTTTTGGAGCTCGGCTGTCATCGTGGCCATCATGATACATGCCACCTTAGTAGCATCTCTCTCATGAGTCCTGAATTCAGCGATCTCCTCAGAAGTAGCAGTAGACTCATCAAGTTCTTTTAACTCCTTATCGAGGACATATTCCTTGTCCTCGTAACGAGTAACCATCCTGATGTTCCTAATCCAATCCATGAAGTTGGAACCATCAAAGATGACCCTCCCACAAAGATTCATGAGAGAGAAAGAACCAGTTGGGTTAGAGCCTGAAGCATTAGTGTTGGAAGACATCTGAAAGAAGAAAGTAAGTTTAGATTAGATATTTAGGATCCTTAATAAGACACCCAAATGTAATATTAAGGCTAGGATCCAATCACAATATATTACACTTAGAAGAGGGATGCCGTAATCTAAGTAATAATATATTTGAAAGGTAGGCGAATGACGATTCACCAATTTCCACCATGAAAACGAAATGATTAATTAGGTTTAATTGGATTTGAAATTCCTAGATTCTTTTGAGATTCATTGAACTTTTCAATGGCATGTTTCAATCTCGATTGTGCCCTTCAAGTTTTGTGACTGGGATGCCGAGGATCACAAAACAAGGTGTGAATAACCATGCTAACTCACTTTGTACTCCTAATATTATCACCTAATCAATGTGCCGGTTAACCACACACGCTCCATTGATCTATGACAACATTAAGTTACCCTTCGTGATCCTTACTAGTCTAATTAGTGTGCCGGTTAACCACACACGCTCCACTAACGACTTGGTAAGGTACAAAGTGTGAATTCCATGGATTAGCACCATGTTCACATTTTCCTAAAATAACTAAGATTGGGAATTAAAAGAGTTTAGTTATTTTATAATATTCATTATACTTTTAATGAGGATTTAAAGTCGTTGTCCTACCCGTTCGGCTAACGACCCTCCACCGATCAAGCAAGCGGTGGGTGAGAGTATACACCCATTAAGTCGCCATTTTATAGGCAACAACCTTATACCCACCTTATAGACCGGCTTCGTGAATGAGGCCTACTAACGGTAAAACGACTTATTCTTATACATATATATAATAATTAACCATTAATGTTATAAATAGTATAAGGGTTGAATTTTAACTATTAAAACTCTAAGGTTTGGAATTAAAGTTTATTAAAGTGTGTGAAACTTTACAAATTCCAAAACTTGAGGACAAGTTTTGTAACTTTGCAAAACTCTTCATTTCATAACTTATGAATTAAAGGTTCATAAAAATGAAGACTCTTCATTTTCATGTAACTTATGTGTTTTAAGTGTGTGTTAAATGAAAGTGACCTTTGGTAATCCATAACTTGAGGACAAATTATGGACTCCATTAAAACACATAAATGATTAAGAATTAATTCTAAACAATTCAGCAAATAATTCCTATCATTTTCTAAATTCATAAGAACATGAACATGATCATCAAAAATTCAAGAATTATATGAACACATAAAATCATGGATTTTTGATATATGCTATTGTAAATGGATTAGAACAACCATTACACCAACTAAAATAAGTTTTACAACACCAAAACAATTTAGGGTAATGTTTCCAGTCCATTTCCAGCAGCAAAAGTCGAGATTCTGCATTCTTTCGATCCTACTCGCCGAGTGCACGAACGGACTCGTCGAGTAGGTTGAAGTTTGCCTTGGACTCGGCGAGTCCCCCCAATGGACTCGGCGAGTCTAGCATGCAGACAGCAACGATTTCGACTTTTTTCACTATTTTGCATCAAGTATCAAACAAGCAAGCCTAGGCTCTGATACCACTGTTGGGCTTTGAGCAATCTAACACTTCCTAAGTGTGCATGCAACCCTAATAAACCTTGGATCTATGTTTGTCTAAATACATGCAAAATAATAATTTTCCAAGGTTTATAACCTATCTAACATGGCATGGGGAACATTTCAACATAAAAGAGTTAGAAGAGATTACATACCTTTTGTTGTGTTGGGTTCTTAGGAGTTTGAGGGCCAAGCACCAATAGTGTGAATGCCTCAAATGGAATCACAAACACCACAAACTCTTGGAAAACTTTGAGAGAGTATACACACTCTTGTATTTTCGGCCACACACATGCACACACACACTAGAACACTAGCTTTCTCTTAGGCTATCTTAGGCTCACTTTCATGCTCCATAAGCATGCTTATATAGTATGCATGGTTAGGGTGAAACCCTAATAACCCATGTCTTTTCCTATTCCAAGGATCCATGGGTTAAAAGCTCCATGGATCATCCATGGACTTCCACATAAGCCTAGCCCATTAACAAATGAGTATTAGCCCACACTATATAAAACAAATAGCCCATAATTTAATTAGTATTCCTTTTAATCTCTAAATTAATCCATAATTAATTTAAGACTAAAACTAATTAAATAACGTAACTTCATATTAATATATTATAACTCATAATATATTAATAAACATATGTGTATAACTCTCATAAAATTATCCATAATAGTTTGGATGAGATGCAACCCAAATGGACCATGCCGGTCGGGTCAAGTATATACCAAATAAGTTATGGACTTAGACACCTTATCCAACAATTTCGTCCCGAAATTAGAATTTAGGAAAGGAAGTATGCACGAATGATCGAGTCGTGAGGAGGAAACTTCCTAATCGGTTGTTTCTAGCGCACTTAAGTAAAATCGGGCTCTCGGTTGGTGTCCCAACGAACCTTCACTAATTGGCGACGGCGTTGCTTCGTCCACTTGACCTCTCAGTCGAGGGTCACTACGGTTCTGATACGAAGGCAAGGTTCTCGACGAATGGAATTGTAAGAGTCCTAACGGAAAGGTATGGTTTCACGATCGAGATGCGAAAAAGTAGAAAGTATGTTACTGAGTTCGCGGAGTAGGTCTAGTTTGTACGAGGCATAGGACAGATTCCGATAAGAATCTCGGAGGTCCTAACTATATTGGATTTAGATTTCCACGCTTTACGAAGCGTATTAAGCCATTCTCAGAGTGAGTTATCCTGAAGAATTTGGTCACTCACTCGGAATCTCAAAGGTTCCTTTTCTTGCGTAATTTCCCAGTCAAAGGCCACCCCCCGCTGGGTCAAAGTTGTACGAGTTTCTGAAGCTTGCGAGGAGTTCTGAATGAACTAAGGCGGTAGGTCGGTAAGACCTAAAATTTTTGTGAAAGTTGTCGGCGTCTCTATTGTCGATGAATGCTCAATGGTTTTGGCAAATTGAAAGAGTACTTGAAATTTCCCACATTACTAACAGTGTGTCCTAGAAATTTGACTCTTCAATTTCCAAATCTCGTGCCTAGAGAACGTTGCTGAAAGTTCCTCTGTAGGAAATTTTTTCATGGGTTTTCTTCTTACTACGAGGGTAGATAAGTAAGTCATTTCATGGAGAAATGACGAATTGATCCAAGTAAGAAATACGTAACCCTAATCATTTATCTCATGAAAACCATGGGCGTATTGGTCCTATCCGAAAGGTATCACTACGAACTCGAAGTGTCCGTATCAAGTTCAGGAGATAGTCTTTCGGACATCCTTCCCTAACACTCGGACTTGTGATATTCGGATTTCAGATCCATTCCTAGAAGTAGTTTCTTTCCTTACGCGTGATCAGTCATTTTGTCTATGTGAGGCAGAGATAACGATTTCTATGAAAATCTTGATGGAATCCTCGATATCCGAGGCACATACAATGCGATCCGTCGATCTCTGGAAGAATCTGACCGAGGTTCTCTAGGGTGAGAAGCCTAGTCTTCCAATTCTATTTCCGTGTGGTTCGCTAAGTTGCTCGTGCTGTTCTTGTATCTCCGTGGGTGTTTAAACTATAGGGTGATCTGTTTTCGGGAGTTGTACTGGGTTCTAAGTTTGTTCACATGATGATGTGATTACTCGTATACTTAAGCAGTTCTCCGTCCTGAAGTTCATATTAGAATTCATAAATGGTTTCACCATCACAATTTCGGGTATACGAGTCGCATATAATTAAGGTTGAAAAGGTAGTCGAAGAACTGATTCTTCTTTAAGCTCACATTCCATCGGGGAGAAAGAAGTTAAAGTAGAATCATCAATTCTAAACCCGTAGAAGCTTGATTATATATCACTCTTATGTATACCATTCCTCAGTGATAGATCATCCGCATGAATTCCTGGATTGAACTTGACGTACTGCACGAGTGGTACTTCGGGGGTTTCTTTGGAAAGAAAATAACTAAGAGGTACTCCTGGATTGAGTACTTCGGGGATTTCTTCGGAAAGAAAATATCTAAGAGGTACTCCTGGAATGAGTACTTCGGTGTTCTGATATGACGTCTTCGCTGGAAAAGTGATCTAGAAGATAGGGACGTACGTATGAAGTTGTTTTGTGAGGATCAAATTTAATTGAGTCGTGTGATAATGTCGGGATCATACTGAAATTTAAAGACATTAGATTTGAACATAAGACGTTTCCAGACAAGAGACAACCGTGCAACCATGAACAGAGTTACAGTACTTTCAGATTTACCACAAGACTGTTGCTGCGAATAAGATATACTACAAAAGAGAAGTATACGCAGCTCAAGACTCCTTATACAGATAGGATCTCGCAAAAGGTAAGATTCTAGTTGCACTAGTTCTAGGTAGTTTATAAGTCTGTTACAACAAAACGCCTTAATTACATTAACGTGGTTCCTGAGCAGGCTCTCCTGCAGCTGTGATCCTGAGAATCCTCCCGTCTGCGCCAGAGTTCTGCTTTATCGGGCAATCTCTCTTGAAGTGCCCTGTCTCACCACATTGGTGGCATGACTGGCTAGTACTAGCTTTGGTGACGGGATTTCGCTGCTTAGCTAGTGTTATGTGGACACGAGTGCCTTCCTCGTTACTCCACCTCGAAAATCGCTTCTTGAATCGTTCTGCGTTATAACTCATCTTGTGCGCAGGGTTAGTCTCGATGAAAGGGACTTGAGTGATGGGTCGTTTCGGTGCTCCACAGTCATGAGCATGATGCCCTATGTTTAGGCAGTTGCAACATTGCATCTCATGGCAAGTCCCATGATGATGGAAACTACATTTATCACACTTCGGGAGTTTTCCCTCATATGGCCTGCTCGGTACGGGAACGGCAGGGGTTTCCACTTGCTGATGTTGTATAGCCAGCTTTTGGGCTCTCTTGCGTTCTTTCCGGGCTTGACGCTTTCGTTTCTTGTTCTCTGCTTTCTGGCTTTACGAGCTTGGGACTGTTACTGTTTGGTGACTTCCTGGATGGATATCACGATTGGGAACTTCATTCCCATCAGCATTATCGACCGTGTTGATAGCGCTACGGTGCGCAATGACCGCGGTTACGGCAGCCACTACGGCACCTGTAAATGTCGTTTGAAAAGTAGCGGCGTCCATAGGAAAAGTAGAGGTCTCGTTGCTTGGCTGGTTGTTTCTAGATGACGACATGATCCTGTAACACGTAAGATAAGGATTTTATGAGCGATTCTGGTTGACCCTGATGTACTTAGATTGTTCATGAAAAGAGTAAGAGTATGATCTCGAAAAGTTTGACCTACATCCCTGTGATGCAGTCCTGGTAAAGAATGAAAGTATGTTCGCTAAGGTTTGACCTACATCCCTATGATGCAGTCCTGGTATGGTATGGTAGTATGTTCGTAGAATGGTCTCAAGACGTTTTTCGTTCGAACTGAGCTATTGTGGGTTGGCGAATAACAAGATCCAACCACTGAAAGAGACTTGGAAATGCCTCTGGAGATAAATCACCATAGTCCAATGACTTGACTAAAGTATGATTCAGATAGACTCGAATGAAAGTAAGATAAAAGTACTTGTATGAAGAATGACACAAAAGTTAGCCGGCTGTCAATACCTTTGATATTCACGATGTAAAGATTCAGGAAAATGACCTTGTAAAGGTCTTACATCATATCCACAGAAGATAGTTCCTGACAGCATGAAGACCTAACTAAAGTACTTACGGTAAAAGATAATTTCATAGAAAATACCACATCGGGCATAGACAGAAAAACACGATTTCTTTTTATAAGGGAAATAAAGTAAAGCGTCTACTACGGGCGACGGTCATCCCTCTGGTGAACTCTTAGTTCAACCAATTGACGTTCCATGTCAAGTAGGTGTCTTTCGAACAGCATCTGGCGTACTCGGAGTTCTATAACTTCGGCTCGTGATTTAGCCAATGCTTGCAACAGGATTTCATGGTTTCTCTCTGATCTCTTGTGAGTATATGCTAGATGAATGGTGTAGAGGGTATGCATTCTAGCATAGGCGACAACTTCTGAAATCTGATGTAGAGCTGTCTTGCCTTGAATCTCCTTTTAAGCCCTTCTGTGGACCAAGATTGGCAAGACTTTATCTGCTGAGCCCCCATTGCTCGAGTCGTAAAAGATTCGGTCACCATCAAATAGCATAAACTGATCTTGTCCTTGGCTCCCTGTTTCCAAGCATTCCACTCACTCAGGATCGGGCCATGAAAAGCCGGAAGAGGGTTAGGAATTGGAAAGGAGCCGCTTGGGGTAGGTTCTCAACCTCTGATTCGGGGTTAGTATCATACAAAAGGTCTTCTTCATGGTGATCATCCAAGGGGATAGGATGATCATTCTCTGGTTCTTCTCCAAACCAACCAGCTATGACTTCATTCGGAAGATACTGGTTGTCAAGGGGATGGAGTCCAGCTATGATTTCTATGCGAGAATTTAGGGTAAGAGGATAATTATTAGACGAATTATCTAAATAATTATTTAGAAAACCTTCATTAGTTACATCACTATTTGTGAAGTGCATACCAACTATGTGTAATCTAAACAGGATAGACCTTCGAATAAGTGACCTTAACTCCTTATTCACACAGAATAGGGGTAAGGCAAAATTATCACAGATTCTGGGTCTATAACATCCTAATTACATGTAGCCTCGGTGTATCCACTTAGCAACTATCAACTTAGTAATGAAGATCCCGTTTTAATTCTCAAGTATAAAGTACTTATAGTAACACCAAAATACACCTATAGTATCTTAAATTTATTGTTATGTTCTATTGTTCTCATTGTGGTAGGGTTGGTAAGATTTTAGCATTTTTGCAACCACACACTTAAACTTAGGCACATGCTAGTCAACCCTCGGATAATATAGGTGATCAGGCTATATCTTCCCAGTTTTGACCATATGTCTCTAAGCCCACTTGTGTTGCCCAACAATCGTAATTCTTTTGTATTGTCCTAATGACACTGATTTTAGTATGAATGCAGCACGTATACTTACTTAAATATTTTACTATTTAAAGTATAAACTCTTGGTTAGAGTATTTTTAATCCCTTATGTATTTATAGTTAGTATATCTTTTATTGGTTGATATACTTAATTCACTATAAACAATGCTCTGATACCAATCTGTCACACCCCAAAACCAAGAACGGCGGAAACGTTCTGGGGCGGAGGACGTCATGTATAATATCAACAACAATGTAAAGTAGTAAACAAGCAACAACATCATCCATTGCATTAATAAAATAATTATTATACAATTGTATTATGTCAAATTTTGATAAACACTAAAGCATAAATCAAAATGAAAGATAAGTCTTGAATAAGCTCCATCTTCCTTTCTCCTTGCATCGGTACCTGTCTATGATGACCTGAGGATACAAGTAATTTTGAAAGCGAGTATCAGCTTTAAAGCTGGTGAGATCATAAGTATTTAGTGACTTAATTTGTATGTAAGAATTTGTAAGTCTATGTATTGTAAGAATTTGTTAGTGTATATGAACTGTAAGTATTTGTAAGTGTTTGAAAAACTCTAGAATCCCTATGATTCCTTCTAGTATATGAAGGTGTCTTCTACCAAGACCTAACTGTTCTGTGTGTGTGTGTGTCTTGTAAGAGTATGTATTTTTCCAAAGTATAACTATCATTATCCAAAAATATAGTTTGTACATTTATGTTTTAAGTGAGGTTATCACTAAAAATATGTAATGGAAAAATTAACGTAGTACTAAAACGTAGCTCTAAAAAGACTAATACCGTACTAACTACCTCAAGCCGGGTTTTAGGCAAAGGCACTATGTGATAAATTGCGCCATACTATCGACTATAACAACGACATACGAATGGTCGTAATAACGGAATGACGTTTGGCACCCGTAGATCTGCAGATCCCACTGTAGCTGGCAGTAAGGTGTAGGATGGTCAATCCAGTATAGATCTATACACAAACCAATACTATGGACTGGTTTCATCGACATAAGAATGGTCGAAATTAATGTATGACGTTTGGCACCCGCAGACCTACAGGTCCCGCTGTAGCTAGCAGCAAGGCGTAGGATAGTCAATCCATTATAGAATCTATACGCAAACTGAACGCTCCCCCTTCAAGAGACTCTGGCCGCAACTCAAGTCATGAGATTTTAAGTCATGCTCCGATTTAAATCACATTAATTAACGTATTCTCGTATATGTAAGCGTACTCATGTAAGTGTGATCATGTAATTGTACTCATGTAAGTGTGATCATGTAATTGTACTCATGTAAGTGTGATCATGTAATTGTACTCATGTAAGTATGATCATGTAATTGTACTCATGTAAGTGTGATCATGTAATTGTACTATAATGTTCTAAGTGTGCTAGCTGTAATGTGTGTTCTCTCTATCTAGCAAGCATAGTGATGAAATCATTCTAGTATAGCTGTATATGTAATGTACAGTAATATTCTAGAAAGTATTGACTCATGAATGAACTGACTCATTGTATGATATCGCGTTCTAGTAATGGTTCTAGTAATGGTTCTAGTATCTTCCTAAACTACCCATATGGTAGCTTACTAGTAATCTAAGTGGTACGTATGGACGTGGATGTATACCCTTGCTACCCAAGGGCATAAGATGAACTGGAAGGACCTTTTATGACTTTATATGTACACGTGATATATAACTAATCTTTAAACGACCTTCGGACGAGTATCCGATATCCCACCAGACCACATCTCAAGCGCGAAAAGGAAATAGGGTGGATAGCCTTCCTAAGTCTTCTAAACATTTCTTATATAACTATACATATAGACGCATGCAATTTATAATATCAAAGCATAAATAAGTTTATTAACATTTGAAATATAAATATTAGTCTAAGGAAAGATCGACTTGATGTCAATCTATAAAACAATTTGAAGGCATAAGTCTGATAAAACAATATAAGTACAAGGAACATTTGTTTGATAAAACAATATAAGCACAAGGAACATTTGTTTGAAAACACAGTTGTAAATAAGTTTGAAATATGATAAACAGAGTAAGAAGTATAGTGTAATAAGTAGTTTGAAAACATATAAAATGTTTATAAAAATCATTTGAAGGAAACTGTTTGGTAAAACGGCTAATGAGCAGCCAAATCCTTTGGATGTTGTATATTAATCACATGTGATTGATGTAATAAGTAATATAGTCCTACTTACTAATCACATGTGATTGACATATTGAGTAGCATGATTCTACTTGTATCCCCCCCCCCATAAAACATTTAAAATAGTTTAAAACATTAGTTAAGGGGTATGAATTCACCTGCAGTATGTGACTGGAATTGAACGGGTTGTTATCGTACGGAAGGATCGGACAAGTGCTTGGTGTCAAGTGGAGACTTAGACACACACAATGATCCTAATTACATATGAAGACATATGTATATAAATAATTAGAGATTAAATCACTAATTATACAAGTATAAACATTTAAGCGCGAGGGCAACACTTTTGGTCAAGTGCTAGGAGGCTAATGGGTTGCAACAAAGGAGTGCAATGCCCCTAATGGAAGTTTATGGTCAAAAGACCATATTCATTAGAGTTTACGGCCCAGGGGAGTAAGCTCCTGGCCGTAAACTCTCAACCAAGTTATGAAATGGAGTTTAGAAGTACTACAACCTTAGAGGGGAATTGTTTCAAGGCTATACAAGTGTTTGGGCACCACATTGACCCCTTTGGGGAGTTTACGGCCCAAAGACCCTTTTCCCTTGGAGTTTACGGCCGTAAACTCCCTTGGGAGGGTTCTTATTGTCCTTTCAAGTCTCCAACAATTCTAGGAACAAGTCTAGGCTTCAACCATTGGCTTAAGGAAGATTTATGGCACTAAATGGGACTATTTGATGGAGTTTATGGCCATAGAACTCTTTGGGCCGTAAACTCCCTCACACAAGAGGTTCTACGAATTTTAACTAGCCCATATCTCATCTAGGTACTTGCCCTAAAAGTCTCTTGGCCTAAGGAAGTGTCTAGGGTGTCCTTTGACCCCTTAATAGGAGTTTACGGCCCAAGAAATACTCTTGGCCGTAAACTCTCCCACACTTGAGTTTCCATGAGTTTTCTAGGTTCTAATCTTTTTGGGGTACATGCCAAAATAAAGTCTAAGCCTTAGGACAAGTTTGAAGGCACTTAGGAACACAAAACTTGGAGTTTACGGCCCAAGGAGCTTCTTGGCCGTAAACTCCCTTATAGAAATGATTTCTAAGGGTTTTGATGGCATAAATCATGAGTTTAAAGCTTCTAGGTTTTTGTTCTAAGGCTAGGGATCACAAGGCACTCATTTGTGCCCTTTACTTGGAGTTTACGGCCCAAGAGGTGGTTCCTTGGCCGTAAACTCCTCAAACTACTTGGTTTTGATTTGTTTCTAGCCTCTAATGATCAAACACTAAGTCCTTAGTTAGATGCCTAACACGGAAATGGGACTAGGTGGCCTTTAGGCTTGATTTTTGGAGTTTACTCCCCAAGAACGTTCTTGGGCGGTAAACTCCCGGATCTTGCAGTTTAGACATGTAAATAATGTTATTAATCATATAACAAGTATTAAAACACATCTATGAAAGTAGACTCACAATCTGGGATGAAAACCCGAAGATCCGTGAGAGAGTATTTGGCTTTTCTCTAATTGGAAATCAAATAATGAACCAATTTGGTTCAGAATTCTATTTATAGTCCTGAGATTTTTGGCAGAAAATATTTCTATTCTCGGAATGGATTCTAATGACCTAGAGTAATGGAATTACAGTGTTGCACCAAATCCTAGTGCAACCACTCTCCTAATATCTCTTGAGGTGTAAAACCCTAAAACTGCCAAACTTATTCCAAAAGTTTGAATTTTCACTGTAACTGCTCTACTACTATTGGATTGAAATGGTTTGATTTGGATGGAAATTTCGGGTTGTCACACTAAGCACTAAAGAATACACTCCAATCTTGGTCACAGGCGACGATCTTCTATTCCCCATGATTAGATTGATCCTTCCTTGCTCCACATCCCTACTTCTTGTTAGTCCCTACACATTAGAACAAATGTGGTAACCACAACCGGTATCAAGAACCCAAGAAATAGCATGATTAGAATCGTTAGATTTAATTGTGTATATACCTGCGAAAGATGGCTTGATCTTTCCTTCTTTGATTGCTTGCAGGTACTCTGGGCAGCTTCTCTTCCAATGTCCTATCTTGTGGCAGTGGTGGCACTCTGCCTCCTTCGGGTTTGGACAGGGCTTAGCGGGATCAACTTTGGTCCCACTAGAAGAGGCACCATCTCGGGCTTTGACCTTACGATAGCTCTTCGATGAAGCTTTCCTCTTTTTTCCCTTTCCTTGACCAATAGCCAAGACAGGAGCAGTAGTCGGATTGGGAGTAGGTGCAACAGACTTGTCCTTGAAGTTCCTCTCAGCGACCCTCAAGAGACCTTGGAGTTTGCTTAGGGTGACCTCTTCTTTGTTCATGTGGTAGGTCATCCTAAATTGGTTGTACGTCGGAAGCAAAGACTGAAGCCCCATGTCGATCGCCAAGTCTTCACCGAAGTCAACATTTAACTTGTGAAGGCGGTCAACATACCTTTGCATCTTTTGCAGGTGCACGGTAAGAGATTCTCCATGACCCATCTTTGCGGAAATCATGTTGGTGAAAATCTCATAACGCTCTTGTCTCGCGTTTTGGTGGTATCTCTCCAATAAGTCTTGGTGCATCTCGTATGGGTACATGTCCTCGTAGGACTTTTGGAATTCGGAGTTCATGGTGGCAATCATGATGCAATGTACCTTCGTTGCATCTCGCTCATGAGTCTCAAAAGCGGTGATTTCAGCCGGAGTAGCGATTTCGAGGTTGATTTTCTCGAGCTTCTCATCGAGGACATACTCCTTATCCTCATAGCGAGTAATGGTGCGAATGTATCTTATCCATTCGCTAAAGTTTGTTCCATCGAAGGTGACCTTTTGGCAAAGGCTCATCAACGTGAAACAACTAGCGGCAACGTTGTTTGCGTTCGACATCTACAAAAGAAAAGGAGAAAGATAGATTAGAATAAGAATCCCTAATTATCACCCAATAAGAAAAATTAGGGCTAGGATCCAACAATAACATTTACATACTAGAAAAGGGATGCTGTAATCTAACATGCAAATAAATTGAAGTTAAGTGAATGACGATTCACTAATTCTCCATCACAAAACTTAAACTATGTGTCCTAAGTGTATTGAGAATTCCTAGGTTCGGATGAGAATAATTGAAACTATTTCAATGGCATGTTTAAATCTCGATATGCCCCTCTTGTTTGTGACTGGGATACCGAGGATCACAAAGCGGGTGTGAATTACCATGCAAATTCACATGGTGCCTTCATTGTTACGATCACCTATTCGATGTGCCAGTAAACCACACACGCTCCATCGAACTATGATAAACAATGAATCACCCTTTGCCGCCTTTGCTTAGAACCAATTAGTGTGCCGGTAAACCACGCATGCTCCACTAACTTCTTAGCAAGGGTGAAAAGTGTAATTTCATGGGATTGCATCAATTCACTTTTCCTAAAGTAACTAAGATTGGGAAATTTTTAAAAAAATGTGTAGTTACTTTGTATTCCTTATTATACTTTTAATGAGAGGATGAGGTTGCCCTATCCTACCCGTTCGGCTAATGACCCTCCACCAATCAAGCGAGTGGTGGGTGTGAGTGTACACCCATTAAGCGCCATTTTATAGGCCGCAACCTTATACCCACCTTATAGATCGGCTTCGTGAATGAGGCCTACTAACGGTAAGACTAGCATTTAGTTATACATATATATATTATTCTAGTAATATCATATTAGTATAGGGTTGCATTTTAAACCTTTTAAAATATAGGGTTTGAAATTTAAGTTGTCTAAATTAAAACTTTTAATCACAAATATAAATTTCAAAAACTTGAGGGCAAGTTTTAAACATTTAAAACATGGAGGATCAAATAACAAATAATTCCAATTAACAATTAATATCCTAATTATCTATATTTGATTTTATTCAAGATTTCTTTGAAAGATAATTACCAAAATAATTAAAATAATTAATTAATTATCATATAAGGAAATTAGATATTTTATTAGTTGATAAATACCTTTAACTAGATCAAGATAATAGTCATATATATCAAAAAATCGGATTTAGGTTGATCTATTATGATTAAGGTAAGTTTCCATAAGATAATTATGAAAAATCCCGAATCTGGCCATTCCTGACGCCTGGACTCGCCGAGTGCACAAAGGGACTCGCCTAGTCAGGCCTACTCGCCGAGTCCACTTTGGAACTCGCCGAGTCCATGACTCAGAAACCAAAAAATCGAATTTTGCAGGTTTGTTTAAGTTAATCAAGCAACAATTTAAAGAAAACCAAGCTAGGCTCTAATACCACTGATGGGTTTTAGCCATAAGATCTTTCCTCTGTGCGCATGCAAAACCCTAATGCTTGGATCTAGGCTTTCTAATTAAACATGCTTCGAATCCAAGACTTCTAATGGCTAATTAGGTTAAATAACAACATTGAAACAGATCTAGAACCATACCTTTGAGTTCCTTGTTGATCTTGTGGTCTTGGAGCTTCTAGAGTCACAAATGTCACTCCTCTAATGGCTTCCAAACACCAATAGCAAGAAAGATGATTTAGGAGAGAAGAGAGGGGAGGAAATCGGCCAGGGTTCTCTTACTTTAGGAGGTGTGCCGATTTCCCTTAGCCATGGGGTCTATTTATAATTGTAGACTCCTTAAGGGTTACAACATAAACCCTAATTGGATAATCTTCTCTTAAGGCTATCCAAATCCTTTCCATAGATAAGGCTTGGACGATTTTAGCTATCCTTTAGCTTCTAGAATTCGTCCCTTGTATATCTATAAGGATTTACAGTCTGTAGCTTAACTATCAAACAATTGACAGTTTATACCCCTTTATTTAATTAACCTCTTTAAGTCACCAAATTAATTCCAATTAATTCTATGACTTATATTAATCAAATAACAATATATTATTCTTTATATTATTCTCATAATATATTAATAATATTTACTATCTCTTAATAAATCATCCTATCAAGTTGCTATGGTGAAGGCAACCCAAAAGGACCATGCACAACCGGGTCAAATACTTGCCTAATATAGTTGCAGCCTTAGACACTATTCCAACAGATTTACATTCACATTTGCAGATATGTCGAAGCTCCACCATATTAACATTGTTTCTGGAGAGAATATTTGTCGATGTAACTTGTAAGTCTTGCAATGGATCCATATCAAGTACACCCATGTTCAATAGAAGTTATAAAGTGAATCCCACAAAGGTATGTTAAATCCTTGTTTCATCATCTTGTAAATTGGACATGAATTTATATAGAATCTGATCTTTTTTTAATCATAGGCGCAAAATGGACTTGCTGTTATATCAGAAGGAACTTCAGTTAGTGGAATGATGTTCAGCAGAGCAATTTCATGGTAATTTTCAAAGCATCCTTAAGACTATTGCGTTTATCTATGTTTCCTGATTCATGCTTTGAATAAATGATTAATTTTTAACAGCTCTGATGTTCAAGTTAAGAGAATCTTTTCAACAAACTCAGGTACTTCTCATATGTAAATCAGTATCCTTCATGAAAAATCTTTGAGCTTTGCCAATATTATAGTCTTTGTAAAAGAAATTCATATGCTTTGACTTGCAGGCCTTCCCCCATACCAAGAGATTGAGATGCCTTCTCTTTCACCCATAATGACAGAGGCCAATGTTATTCTAAATTGAAGGGTATCTCAATACACTTCTTTACATTGCTATTTTTACTGAAAATTTTCCGTTGATTCCTTCATCCAGGGTAACATAGATGACAAGTAGCATCCATGGAGTGGAATTGGGTTATGAATAAGGATGGAATGCAAAGCTAAATGGTCTGGAATGCAATCATGAATGGGGACATCAAGTACGGTTGTGTATGGTGTATTAGATATGTATATATGGTGTATTATATGATTGTATGCGATGGTTGTAAAAGTAGATAGGATACATATAGAGTACCGTTAAGTAGTCGTACTCTATTAGGCATGTAATCTAATACACCCCTCTACTAATACACCCTCTATGTATGTACTTTACTCATACACTCAACCGTATTACATTAACCTTTTTCTAGTAGTGAGCAACTCACACAATAGTAAACACACACATACCCTAGGAGCCATTACACCACCACCCACCTAGAGGTTCACGATGGTGGCATATGAAAATGGTAGCGACAGCGGCTATCGGTGACATAGCTCCGATCTTGACTTCACACCTCCCGATAGGCACGACTTCATTCTTGGTGCTCACTTCACCGGCTGAGTAAAGTGTGGTGGTTCACGGCTAAAAGGAGCTCTTCACGAGCGACCGTAGTAGCAACCCACACGGCAATGGGTTCTCAAAGATCTAACTGGCGCAACTTCATCTGACTGCTCTCGGTGGGTCTTCGTCCTTCACCAGCGAAAAAGAAGCGTGACGCTGGCTTCATCAATGGAGGATACAGCAGCGAACGTAGCAATGGTGATCGACAAGGCACCCGCAATAACCGAGTGCAGCTGTGAACAATGACAGAAAAGAGAAGGAGAGGAGGACAACGGAGGGTGGTAGCGGCGCAATCGAGCGGGCCCGTTCAAAGCGTCGTTGTCCACAACAATGGTTCCGGCGGCCTTGGCTGATCGGAACAGGAAGAAAGAGGTCGGCTGAGCTGTGGAGGAAGAAAAGTGGCGATATAGCAGCGGCGGAGAGAGAGGGAGTGAAGAAGATGACAGCCGCAAAAATAGTCCGTAGGGTTAGTGTTTCGGATCCCTTAAATACCTGATTCCAATTAAAGTTTGCCATGATGGCAACTACAGTCCCTCCCTATAATATTCCTTTCAATCATAGCCCATTATTTACCTTTTCAACCCTGCCCTCTTCAAATCTTCAAATCAGATCCGAAATTTACACTTCGGCCCCTGACTCCATAAAATCCTTTCAATATAAGTCCCGCACTTACACTTTAACCCTCGGAAATCAAAAGTATCTCATTTGGCACCCCGAAACCAACACCCCACTAATTATTCTTTGATTTTGGCTATCAAATAATAATAAAATTACATCTCGGGGTTTCGGGTTTATTATGTAAATTACATCTCGGGGTTCGGGTTTATTATGTATTTATTCTATTTTAATCGGGATGTTACATTACTTTTGAATAAGAAACTATTTATCTTTTGAAATTTATTAAGTAAATTACTACTTTCATATCATAGACTATTATTTGATTTGTAGTTTAAGATTATTGGTTATTTTGCCAGTTGTCGCCCGTTTAATTGAAATCATGTTCACATCACAACTTAACTTTAGGGTCATATTTTTTTGGCATTTCAATACTATTATCATAACTTAAGATGAAATTGCAAAGTCAAACATTCAGAGTAGAACCCATAAAGTATTTCAGAGATGAATTTCACTATAAATCTCCACCAAAGAAACATATGGAAGAAGATAAAGGGGATTTAGAATTTAGGTTAAAAATAAAACTTTTGTCAATAAAGGAAGAAAAGAATATAATAAAAAACATAACTTAGTAGGAAAAACCCAAACCTAAAACCAAAACCCGAAGACAAAAGACAGTGTTTTTTTCTACATTATGTTCGACTTAAAGTGAAACAGCTACTACCAACATTATTTGTATTTTGCAGGAAGTGGAAACCAGACTGATAACCAATGATTTGCTCAAAAAGTTAAGGTTTAATTCTATTTCATTTTAAATTATACTCATTTACTTTGACTAAATTTTCGATTTATCTTCTAAGTTCTTATGAGTACCAAATTGAGAAAATCGATGCGACTGTAATCAGGATATCATCAGGAAAAAATTGTCAAAATGTAGAAGATAGATAACCAGTGAACCTTCTAAAAGGGTGGAATTGGAATAAATGGAAAAAAGTTTGTCGAAGTCAGGGTTATGTTCCAATTGCATTCCAATTCCAATAATCCAATGAGAGTAGTGGAATCTCCACCATTTGAGCTATCAGAATCTGGATGGGCCGAATTTGAAATTGCTATCACTCTTCATTTTCACAGTGATGTTTGTGAGAAACCACTACACCTGTTATTTTCTTTATTTACTACATTTGTAATTGTATTATTTGCACGTGTTCAAAATCGTCCAGCTGTCAATGTATCTACACTACCAGGTGGCATAATCTTACCCCCTTCTTAGAGATCTATTCAAATTAAGAATGTTGGAAATTCCTAATAAGAAATATCAAAGTAGGATGCTATATGGCACAAATAAATAAAAGTATATCGTTATCTCTTGCATTTATCATTATATGTTGTCAATTTTTTTTATGTAGAGGGTTCACCGACTATAAGGGGCCGTGGTCGTGGTGAGAGGGGCAGGGGTAAGAGAAGAGATTAAATCATTATGCTTTTCCAGATTAAAGTAATATATTTTTGTAGTAAACGCATTTTCGTTAGACCATTTTGTCTCTTTTTTAACAAAAGGGTTGATAGCTATGCAGTAGGAGGTTTAGCAAGGAACATTTCCGAATGTGTATCAAAGCTTGGAACAAAGCCTTACATTATAAGTGCATTACGATTGGACATTCCAGGTTCAAGTTCAAATTCAGTAGAAGGTTGATTTTTTAGTAATTTTATTAAAGCTATTTGAATGGGTAACGAGATAGTGGCTTTTAGAGAAAGTATGTACAGTTTTCCAATGTACATTTGTATTTTTTTTGTTTGTCTGTTGTGTGATGTGTGATGTATGTGTCTGCTAACTGATGCGTTTTCGCTTTTGCAACTGAAGTACTAACAAGATGAATTTTCCCCTATTTAGGTGTGCACAAATAACACCCTCTTTAACCTAATGTCGTGTTCAAAGTATAAACAAATAGTTCATGAAAGAATAATTACAAAGAATAAACTGAACAAAAAATCTCATATCAGGCAATTGAAAGGGTAACTAATGAATCACAATACCTTGACTTCAAAATTCACATATCTGGCCCCATAATGCGAGGTTAACCGAACCCCGCGAAGCGGGGTTTAACACCTAGTTTATATTAATTGACTCAAAAATTGATTTTGTTACTCAACAATCTTTGTTATGTATTTATATTTTTAACTGTACATTATATTAGTGGTACATGTACGTTTAAAATGGTAAAAGGCTGTAATGTTTTTTCCTCACTTTAAGGGTTCTGGTGTATTAAATTTAGTGAATTGTTGTTAATGGCATAAACATTAAAATGGATAAACGATCGATAACCCTTAAACCATAACCCATGTAACTTAATGGCATAAACCTTAAACCCTTACACGTATGACTTATTTTTATAACTCATATGACTTAATGGCATAGCCCTTAAACCCTGACCATATGACTTATTCTCATAACCCTTAAACCATAATCCATATGACTTAATGGCATAACCCTTAAACATTTACTCATATGACTTAGTTCCATAACCATTAAATATTTACCATATGACTTCATTCCGTAACCCTTAAACCATAATCCATATGACCTAATGCATAACCCTTAAACCTTGACCTATTTGTAATCTTAAAGTTGCGGTATTACAAAGTCAAAGAAATAATTATAATAGAAAATATTATCAAAATATAATATCCATTTTAACAACTTTTATTTTAACCAAACCTCAATACAATAAATAAGTACATAAATACATGGAAATAGCTTGACTATATTCTTAATTTATTAAAGTGTATATATATATATATATATATATATATATATATATATATATATATATACTACTAGAAACTTGACCTTGACCTTTAGCAACAGAATCAACTACAGATTATATCTGTAGCTAATCAACGACGACTTACCAAGGGATCAACGATGGAATGCACAAAATTTTTGACTAACATACTTTAGAGAGGCATTAACAAGGGATCATCGATTGACTGCTAATAATATCTAGAGAAAAACATTTCATCGTTAATCCATCTCAGATTAAAACCTTGAGCGAGGGAATAATGATGGACTGCTAAAAACGCTCGCAGAAAATTGACGCCTCGTTTTTTCATTCCCCACTTCTCTTCTTTTCTGGTTCCTTGGTTTATTTTCATTCCCGCATATATCTTTCCCAAAGCCCTAATTGGCCTTATGTCGACTCAAATCCCTCTCACATCCTCTTTGGCTTCCCTATCGATTCGTCTCCATTCCTCATTGGCTCATTGTTTCCCTGCCAGCGCCGTTCAATCCTCTATTGTCTTTTCAGATCTCTTAGTATAACTACTCAGCAATCTCCAACCAAAGAGGAAGGAGAGTTGACTCTCAAATCCGTTCGAGTCATGTTTCCGATCATGGAAACTAGGAAAAATATGACCACAACTAATCACCTCCCTCATTTGGAGTGAATGGCGACTCGCTCGTCGGGTGCTGACAAGATACCAAAGCTGAATGTCGTGATACTCGGTGAGTCTCTTGCATCCGAGGAGGACGATCTCGTATTTCCCGGTCACGTTTTCTCCCAACAGGCACACGTACCCTCTCCTCAAAAGGTATCATCCTCAAAATTGATCAATAGCAGATCATCTGCATATATTGTTTCATTTCGTCGGAAAAATAGAGTCGATGTTGAGTCAAATACATAAGTTCTTGCTAAAGGCGATACTCTAGTTTTGATTATTGAGAAAGGATTGATGGCTACATAAACAGATAGATCTGTTATTTCAATGAGGATATATTTTGACCTAACAAGAACAAAGAGGACAAAATTCCTATTTTAATTTGAAGTCTTCTACGTTGGATTTTCAAAATACGAAGTGAACTTTAATCACAAGAAGGAAACATGACCTATTTGCTGTTCTTTTTAATAAACATTTTCATCATATAATCGATGATTTGGGGCACCATTTCAGTACTTGGAGTTGGAGATGTACAACAGATCAATTAAAGATCCTGGTGGCTTTTGGTATGATATTGCGCATCAGAATTCTATTGGAAAGAGAAATGGGGTCAATAGGTTTACTTAGAGGATCTTGATGTTACAAATGGGAACATCAAAATTGAGGTAAGCAATACTTTTAACTTTCTGACATTTGCCTCTTTCATCTTGTATCACACACCTAATTAGCCATTGGCCATTCCTATCTATCTACTCGGTGGTTCAAGGGTGGCATCACCAACATCTGTTATAATTGCTTGGATAAAAACATAGACTCTGGGAATTGTGATAAAATTGCAGATGTTTGGGGCTAACTGCAAACATGGCCCTTCTCAGGCAGATGTTTGGGGAATTGAAGAAAACCCTAGTTATGGCCCTTCTCAGTTGTAAAAGAATTTCATAAAGCTCGACGCCTTTCAGCTGAAAGAGAGACAACTTACACTCCTTTTGTTCCTCAAGTTGTTCTTCCTTCAAGGTAAATGTCCAATTCACATACAGAACTAAATTGAATTAACTTTGTGAATTAACAGATTGTTATGGTTGTATTTGCAGTTATGCAGCCAGTGAAATCGATATAAGCTCAGACAAAAACTCATAACAACGTGCACTTCTTGTGAAATCTAGAAGGTGAGGTGTTGTTGTTCTTCCGTTTTTACCTTTTTATGGCCATGTCATCATTATTTTTATAATTTCTTTCTTTGTGTTGTGTAGACAGGAGGTATTGTTATTGGACAATGAGATTGCGTTTAATGGCGATTATTGAGGAAAGAGAAATACAGAATCAAATTGGGGAAGTAAATGAGATTTTTAAAGATCTTGCTGTTATGGTTCATGAACAACGAGCCATGATTGGTAAGTAGCTTGAAAGTACAGTGTTGAAATGAAAAAAAAAACATAAGTGCAATGCTATATTAAGGAAAGAAAATTACATGATGTTTGTTTTTTCAGATGATATCGGGTCAAATATTGAGAATTCTCATGCTGCAACTGCATAAGCAAGAATCCAACTTTCAGAAAGTATATTTATTGGTTAGTTTATGTTGTTTGTTATTTTGTTGATGAGGGTTTTAATTTTAAATATTTGTCGTTTGATCCTATGTTGTGACAGCTCATCAAAGGTTACTGAAGTTGTTCGTTCTCGTTGTCTTAATGTGCAAATAAGTGCACCAAAGAAGACCAGGTCAGTATTTGCAGTTTCACTTTTAGTAGGGATGAATAACTGATTGATTATACATAGGAATATTAATAGGGATTTATGCCGAACTTTGTTTTCTTTTTCAGATTGTTAGGGTTCTGGAATTTATTGGCAAAAAGGAGTTAAGATCAGTCTTGCACTTTTTCTTGTGGTTTCTTGTGTCCAGCAGTTATGATCAGTTAAGACCTTCTCAGTGGTCCATAATGGTCTATAAAAATGTTCAAAGATCAAATCGCAAAAGAGAAATTTCTGAAGACTAATATGCAAACATGGTATTTTCTTTCACCAACATGTTTTTTATATATTTTTTGGTCGGAATCGAAATTCAATTCCATTCTAGTCTTGTATTTAGTTTAGCTTCAAATGAGTAGACAATAATGTCCTTCATCAACAGAAAATCATGTTTCCAACAAATACCATGTCTTATTCCCTTGCAGGAAAAAGTAAGTAGAACTTGGTTCGCTTAATTCCATGGGGTTTAACGGGAATCGGAATCCAATTCCATTATGGTCCATTCGGATGCAATGCAAGATATGAAGCAATGGGAATATGTATGTGGAAACTCAAAATATGAGACAAAATTGAGATTATGGTACATTATACTTCGAAATAAAAATCAATAAATATTAAACTTTGATATTTGATGATTTTGATCATTTTGGTAAACATTGATATTTGATGTTTTTGGATGTTTTGTTAAATTTTGATATTTGATTTTAGTATTTTAATGTTAGTGTTTGGTTTTGGATTGTATAGTTATATGATTCCTTTGGTATTAATTTGTTATTGTTTAATTTGGATTGTATAATTTTTTGATGTTTTTAGTATTTCTTTTGTTTTAGATTTGTAATAAAAAAAAAAATTAATACTATATATTTGCGAGGGATCAGCTACGGAAACAAAAAAAAAATCACATCTAAAAAAATCATATGAAAAGACATATATAGAGGTTTGCAACGGATTAGCGACGAAATATTTTTGTTGCTAATGTCCTGAATAATGAATAACGGTAGTAAGGGACCAATTTGCGATGGATATTCCGTTGCTAAAGTCGTCGCAAGGAAAAACAAGTCCATCGCTACATCTCTAGCTAAGTCATTAGCCACGTTATATTTGGCTATGGAGTAAGTCTGTCACAGATCCGTCGACCTTTAGTGATGGAATAGCGACAGATTTATCTGTCGCAAAAGCCCTTGTTTCTAATAGTGTGTGTGTGTGTGTATATATATATATATATATATATATATATATACGGAATAACGACAGATTTATCTGTCGCAAAAGCCCTTGTTTCTAATAGTGTATATATATATATATATATATATATATATATATATATATATATATATCCTCCTTAATAAATGAAGGTTTTTTTTGCCACATGTCAATCACTCATTAGTTTTGACACTTATTATTTTGTGGTATTTTTTAAATAAATATTATGTACTTGTCAATTTTTGGTTTGTTTCAATTTTTATAATTAAAATCATATACTTATATATGTAAAGTTTTAAATATCATATATATGATATTAAATTGCAATAAATATGTTTATTCCTTATTTTAATGTTGTACATTAAAAAAATATTTTCTATTTACACCTTAATATATATTTTTTTTAAATCAACCCGTGTAATACACATGTTTCACACCTAGTATATATATATATATATATATATATATGTATATATATATATATATATATATATATATATATATATATAAAAGGCAATGTAATATTATCATCACTGACTTTTGAAAGACGACTAAAAAGTTTTGTTCTCCTATTAAATAAAACATAAACTTTAAATAGTATTAAGCTTTTTTGGGTGAGCCCTAGTGCCAACCCTGAATCTTTCAATCTGGTTTCAGTGATTGAATCAATCCGGTCTCTCATCTCCTCAGTCAAGTAATTTTCCTAATCTCCCAGCTTTCCTTTCCTGAAAAAATTCCGATTCTCCACCACCACCTACGCCCTAAACATCTGAACACCATCCTTATTCACTTTAAAGTTACTCAAATTCTCAAAACTACACAGCTTCACAATCTCTTCCACCACCCCTCCCTCCTCTTCCTCCATTGTAAAAGGCATTCCCATGAACTCCGCCAACTTCTTCCTGGCTTGCTTTCCAGTACCCCAATACATTGTCCCAAAATGGACCGTATTCGGAGATCCCGTTGTAGAAAAGCTTGTAAGCTTCATTAAACGAAATGGGTGTGAGTTCCTTCGACCTGATTTTGCTCATGAAATGACACTTGGAAATCAGTGCATCTTTTGGATCCCTACACACGTATACAAACTTGCATGTCGAAGATGGTGATGTCATCGAGGTCGGTAACAAGTCATGAGCAAAGTGTGTGGCAAACAGTGGAGGAGAAGATGGTGATACTCAAGAAAGATTTGAACATCGAGGGAAGGGAAGATACCGTGGGGTCCGGTGTGATGAAGAAGATAATCGGAGATTTTGTAACGGTGGCGGTTGGTGGTGGCGAACATGAGAGCTCTAAGCCTGGTGGTTCCACACTTCATGAAAGCTGCGAGGAATATGTCGGTTGGCTTTGGATGGAAGTATTCGTGGATCATTAATAAGCTGTATATATATATATATATATATATATATATATATATATATATATATATATATATATATATATATATATATATATATATAACCATGACATACAAAATATGTCGTAAAACTATGTCATAGAATGCCATAAATGTATGTTGAAAACGTGTGTCGTGTATGTATCTTAATTGTGGGTCATAAAGTTCTGTCATAAAATTTATGACAGGCCAAATGCCTGTCATTATCCTTTATGACATGACTTTCAATGACAGACATTTGTCTGTCATGTATAGGCATTTGTGACAGACATTGTCTATCAAGGAAAGCCTCTTTTCTAGTAGTGTGAACGGATTTATATAAATAAATTATGACAAAATAAAAATTACAATTTCTTGCGGAATGTAGAAGAACCTATAAAACCTAATAGATTATAATAGAAAATAAAACTATAAATTATGACATAATGTTGTAGGCATTAATGAATTATAATTTATTCTAATAGAATATAATCCTAAAACTACAATGAAAATAACCGCCATAAAGTCAAATAACATTATGTGAGAATGCTTTTATATTGCAAATAATAAAACAAAATTTTGTAATTTTGACAGAACTTGGTTGGTTTAAAGTATATGCATGAACTTGGTTAGTTTATAGTCATTGCTATTATTACATAAATTGCAAAGCCTGTAATTACATCGCTTTATGCTTATTATAATAAATTTGCATAAGTAATCTTAAAAAGGCTCGAACGTGCTAGGTAAAGTTGTTGTGAACTTTTTCATTCTATAAGAATATAAGTATTACATAAAACGGTGTTCTTAATATCATATTTTGTAAGAATGAGAATAACATAGTTTTAAAACAATAATAAAGTTAGAAAATTGCAAATTTAATCTAATTTTCTAAAAATGTTTTGGTTAATATGGATACTAACAAATGAAAAATAAATTTGTTTATATGTTCTTTTTCCGTGTGTCACATATACAAAAACCAAAAACAAAAACACATATAATTTGTTTTTCTTCTCTTCGACAACAATAGGAAAGTCACATCAAAACAAAAATATATGTTTTGAAGCCCATTGGTGTAAAAATCAAATCAACAAATTGAAATATGTTCTAAATTTCAACGTGATTAAGATAATTTAAAACAAACAAAACTAACAACATAGATAAAGAAAATTTATGGAGAAGAAGAATTAGGAAAGATATGAGATATTTTATATCTTGTGAAATTGTATCGTCATATATTTGCAAGAGCATGTTATTTATACTACAAAAGTTACCTATCATATGTCATGTAAATAGTATAACATGATAGCTTTCACCAATTCACCAATTATTGGTGTCATTCACAATAATTTACAACACTCCCCCTTGGATGACACCATTTCTGATCTAGAGTTCAGTTTTGAAGTACTGCCTCATTAAAAACCTTGCTAAAGAAAACCCAATGGGAAAAAACTTTAGCGAAGGGAAAAAGAGTGCAATGTAAAGTTGACTTCCCTTATTTAGACATATGTTACATTATATTCTATGCACATGTTGCATTCCAATGTCGTGCACATGTTTCCTAAAGATTGCAGTAGGAAGTACCTTCGTAAAATGGTATGCTGCATTGTTGCTAGATTGAACATATTTGATTTCAACTTGATGATTCTTTAAAAGCTCTTGAGTGTACTCAAAAAACTTTGGAGGTATATGTTTTGTCCTTTCGCTCTTGATATATCCTTCTTTCATTTGAGTGACACATGTTGAGTTATCTTCATATATTAAAGTTGGACCTATATCTTTTTCAAGTCCACATGAAGTTAAAACTAGTTGTGTCATCGATCTCAACCATGTACATTCTCTGCTAGCTTCATTTAGTGTAATCACTTCATCATGATTTGAGGATATGGCAACAAGTGTTTGCTTTTGAGAACGCCAGGAAATTGCATTATCTCCATTCATGCATACGTATCTAGTTTGAGATCTAGCTTTATGAGGATCAGACAAATAACCTGCATCTGCATAACCAATCAAGCCTTGTTTTGAATTGTTAGGATAATTTAATCCTAAATCACTAGTTCCTCGAAGGTATCGAAAAACATGTGTGATTCCATTCCAATGTCTTTTTGTTGGGGCTAAACTAAATCTTGCTAGCAAGTTTACAGCAAAAAAAAATGTCAAGTCTAGTACAATTGGTAAGATACATAAGAGCTCCAATTGCATTAAGGTATGGTACTTCTGGACCAAGGACTACTTCATTTTGTTCGCATGGACGAAATGGATCCTTGTCAATATTTAATGATCTAACAACCATTGGAGTGCTTAAAGGATTAGCATTGTCCATATTGAAACATCTCAATACTCTTTCTGTGTAATTTGATTGATGTACAAGTATTCCGTTAGGCATATGCTCAATCTTTAAACCAAGACAATATTTGTTTTTTCCAAGATCTTTCATTTCAAACTCTTTCTTTAAAAGTTCAATCACTTCAAGGATTTCTTTATTCGTTCAAATGATGTTTAGATCAGCAACATAGAGCTATGATCACATACTCAAATGTTGTTTTCTTAATAAATACACATGTACAAATAGTGTTATTTTTCTAACCTTTACTTGTCAAATAATCACTCAAACGATTGTACCACGTGCGTCCAGATTTCTTTAACCCATACAAAGATCTTTGTAATTTTATAGAATACATGTCTTAGGGTTTTGCACTTAATGCTTCGGGCATTTTAAATCCTTCAGGGATTTTCATATAAATATCATTATCAAGTGATCCATACAAGTAAGTTGTAACAACATCCATAAGACGCATCTCTAAATTTTTAGAGACAGCCAAGGTAATTAAATATCTAAAAGTGGTTGCATCCATTACCGGTGAATAAGTTTCCTCATAATCAATTCCGGGTCTTTAGAGAAACCTTGAGCAACAAGTCTAGCCTTGTATCTTACAATTTCGTCTTTCTCATTTCTTTTTCGTACGAAGATCCATCTATACCCTAATGGTTTCACAACTCCTGGTGTGAGGATAATGGTCCCAAAAACCTTTCTCTTGTTAAGAGAATTTAACTCTACTTGCATAGATTCCTTCCATTTAGCCCAATCATTTCTTCTTTGACACTCGATGACAAATTGTGATTCGGGATCATCATTCATAATATCACATGCAACTGAATAAGAAAATATTATACTTATATTGTCAGTTTCATTTTGGTCACATATTCTATTTGCCTGTCCATAATTTTGTGCATCATCCTCCTTTCCTGGGGGAATTTGAATAATTTGTGTCTCTCCAGGAACACTTTCCTCATGATCTAGTGCAATTTCTGATCCTCTTCTCTTTCGTGGGTTCTTATCCTTAGAACCAAATGGCCTTCCACGCTTCAAGCATGTTTTAGACTCTTGAGTGACTTTATCATTACATTGTCCATGTGGAATTTCAATTCGAGCTGGAACATTGACAACTGGTATATATGATTTAGTCACCCTTTTTATGCAAGTAAATGCATCAGGCAGTTGATTTGCCATTTCTTGAAAATGCATTATCTTTTGAACTTCCATGTCACATTGTTTTGTGTGAGGTTCAAGATATGATAAAGAAGGCTCATGCCATGACACATCTTTTTCCATAATCTTCTTTTCTCCCCTAATGATGGGAAATTTGCCTAATCAAATTGGCAATCTGGTAGGCATGCTGTAAAAACATCACCTGTTAACGTTTTAAGATATCTTATAATAGATATCGACTCATAACCAACATATATTCCTAACATTCTTTGAGGACCCATTTTTGTCCTTTGAGGTGGTGCAATAGGGACATATAGTGAACACCCAAAAATTCTCAAATGGGATATATTTGGCTCTTGACCAAAAGGAAGTTGTAGTGGAGAATACACATGATATGAACTTGGTCTCATGCGTATCAATGATCCAACATGTAAGATTGCATGGCCCCAAACAAATACAAGAAGTTTGGTCCTCATTATCAATGGTCTAGCTACTAGCTGGAGACTTTTAATTAGTGATTCAGCTAAACTATTTTGTGTATGTACATGAGCAACTGGATGCTCAACAACAATTCCTACAGACATGCAATAGTCATTAAATGTTTGTGAAGTAAATTCACTAGCATTATCAAGTCTCACATTTTTGATAGTATAATCAGGGAAATGTGCCCTTAATTTGATAATTTGGGCAAGAAATTTCGCAAATGCCATATCATGAGTTGATAATAGGCAAACACGAGATCATTTGATAGATGCATTTATTAAGACCATAAAGTATCTAAATGGTCGAGATGGTGGATGAATCGGTCCACATATATCACCTTGAATTCTTTCTAGAAATGTAGGTGACTCCCTTTCAACTTTCATTGGAGAATGTTTTATAATTAACTTTCCAAGGGAACAAGATGCACATGGTTTTATGTTGTTTGATTGAGGGAACTTTTGGTCCTTCAATGGACGCCCATTCGTATTTTCAATTATCCTTCGCATCATTGTTAATCCTGGGTGGCCCAACCTATCATGCCATAAACTAAATGTACCAGGATCACAATGTTTTCCTTTGATTACCATATTTGATTCAATCATATGTATATATGTATAATGCAGACTAGAATAAAGTGTTGGTAGTTTTTCAAGCACATGGTTTTTGTCTATAACATACATATATTTCTTATTTTCAATGGTCACAGCTTTTGTATCATATCCTTTGAAATATATGTCATTGAAACATAGTAAGTTTCTATTAGACTTTGGAGAAAATAAGGCATTTTCTATACAAAGCTTGTACCATTTGGTAATATAAAATGGGCTTTCCCAGTTCACTCTATCAAGTCTGCAGGACCTGATATTGTATGTATGATTGTTTTCGTTGGTACTAATTTTGAAAAATATTTCTTTGATTTCAAAATAATATGCGTACTAGCACTATCTGCTATACAATGATCTCCAATCGTTTCCTGATGTTGTGCTCTAGTTGGACTCATATTAAACTTCACATATGAAAGAAATAAGAAGCGAATAAACATAATCATAATAATTATTATAAAGAAAGTTCATTTATTGTGTAGGAAATACATTACATGAGAAACAAATAAAGGAACACAAGTTTATTAGAACAATAATAGAAAATTTTAGTTTATGTATTCCATATCATTTGCAGAAATCATCAAAAGTTAGTGGAGTGAATTCAACATTATCAACGAGGTTTGCTTCTTTTCCTTTTCCTTTAATGGACTCTTTATAAAGTTGACAAAGATGTGCAGGTGTGCGACAAGTCCTTGACCAATGCCCTGTGCTACCACATCTATAACATGTACCATCAGATTTTTGTGACGTGCCAATATCATGCCTTACCAATTTGGCCTTATCTTGTGTATAGACATTGTTTCTTTGTGAAGATTGGTAATCGTTCCTTTTCTGGCCACGACCACAATTATTACCTTGTCCACGACCAAAATTATGGTTCTGATTATGGCTTTGGTTTCGATTAAAATAGCCATGGCCTTGTCCTTGGCCACGACCATGCCCTCGTCCACGTGTATTGTTTCGATGACCATCAGTATTTGCAGCATTTGCTTCAGGAAGTGCTATGGATCCTGTTGGACGAGATTCATGGTTTTTCATCAAGAGCTCCTTTTTTTTTTGCTCTGCAACAAGCAGGTATGCATTTAGTTCATAATATCTTGTGAACTTTTTCATCCAATATTGTTGCATCAAGGTAATGCTTGTTGCATGAAATGTGGAGTAAGTTTTCTCCATCATATCTTCATTAGTAACTTCTTGTCCACAATACTTGAGTTGTGAACATATTATGAACAAAGCTGAGTTATATTCATTCATTTTCTTGAAGTCTTGAAACCTCAGTGTTCTCCATTCATCTCTAGCAATTAGAAGTATAACTTCCTTTTGATGATCAAATATTTCTTTCAAAAGATTCCAGAGAATACTTGGATCAGTAACATCAAGATATTCAAATCTTAACATTTCATCAATATGCTTGCAAAGGAAAACTTGTATTTTTGCTTTGTCTTGTGCCAAGCAATTATTAAATTCATATATAGCAATTGACATTCCCATGGAATCAAGATGCATTTTTACATCTATCATCAATGGCACATAGTTTTTCCTACTAACTTCAAGTGCTACAAACTCAAGCTTTGCAATTTTGGACATAATGTAACTATAAATTTTAAACAAAATCAAAAATTAAAATTAAAATACATTTATTTCAATAAATATTACACAAAAAGAAGTGGTAAAGCTAGCATTGCATACAAGCCTAAAAGCAGATGAAATTCCATATTATCTTCGATGTTAAGGATCGGGATGAAAAGTAACATGACTATTATAGTCATGATTATCACAAAAGGATGAATCATCTTAAAGCTTGATTTTTGTAAATTGATTTGTCTGATAGAAGAGAGAAATATATGTTGTGGGTAAAATAAGCAGGGTAAAGATGTTTATTTATGGTAAAAAATATAGCCATTGTTTTTGCTGTTTATAACAGTTGCATACATATATATATATATATATATATATATATATATATATATATATATATATATATATATATATATATATATATATATATATATATATATATATATATATCCGTTGTTTATATTTATAAATAATTTATAAGATTTATAGTAATACATAACTTTACTTGGTATAGTTTTACTAATTAGAAACATAAATAAATATTAGTAAATGTTTAAATAAAATTATGAATATTGTCTAAAATATGAACAAACATTGACATGCAGAAATAAACGTTAGTATATATATAAATAAAAATTAGTTGCATAATTTAAATGTTAGTATGCATAAATAAAAGTTAGTTGCATAATGTAAATGTTAGTATGCATAAATAAAAGTTAGTTGCATAATGTAAATGTTAGTATGCATAAAAATTAGAATATATAAAGAAATGTTAGTATAAGAAATAAAATTGTTAGTAGTCCATAATGTCCATAATGTATAGGTTTTATTAATTCATTAGTATTATTATTATGTTAATATGATGAAGGTTTTTATAGTTAATAATGTTGTTACTAAGTAATACATACCTTGATTAAGATAGATGTAATTTCCATTTCTAAATAACCTTGGTTTGAGCTTTCGTGCTGATAACGTGTTATAAAATTCAACCTGATTAAGATAACTTAAAACAAACTAAACTAACAACATAGATAAATAATTTTGATGGAGAAGAAGATTTAGAAAGGATATGAGATATTTTATATCTTATGAAATCGTATCGTCATAAATTTGCAAGAGCATGTTATTTATACTACAAAAGTTACTTATCATATGTCATGTAAATAGTATGACATGATAGCTTTCACCAATTCGCCAACTATTGGTGTCATTCACAATAATTTACAACTATATATATATATATATATATATATATATATATATATATATATATATATATATATATATATATATGCGACAAACAACACATTCAAAGTCGAAATTTCATTAGACTTGTGTGTACTATCAAAAATCAAATCAAAGATATTAAAAGAAAACCCAAATCAATAAAAGTGGAGATGTAATTCTTTATTTAACTCACCCTTGTACTACACGATTCAATTATTGATTTAACTTCATCTTCGCATTTTGTTGTGGTAATAACTCGACCACTCATGAGTAAAGCTCTCTCCCGGGAAGGAAATCGTAGATCTAGACAGAGAGAACCGGTGTTCTTAGAGTTAGGAGGGAGGCCATGTTCGGAGGAGTTGAAGGGGACTTCAAGGAGGCGAGGTGGGGAAGTATCCAAGATGATGGATTTTGATAAAGGGGTCAGTGGGTGGTTTTATGGGGTTTATAAATTGATTTACCTTTTCTAGATTTAAAGGTTATTAAAGATTCCAATTAATTACCATAATTAATCCTAGCATGATTACAAATATACCCTTATTAATTTAATTATTTGCTAATTTCTGATTGGTGCATTTGGAAACACAATAGTTGTCAGAAACACTTGAACCTAGGTCTCTCTCTCTCTCTTTATATATATATATATATATATATATATATATATATATATATATATATATATATTCCTAGGTTCATGTGAGACCATTATATTTTGTGAGACGTAGAGATGCAATCCTAGCCACTCATTTTGTAGATAAAAAAAAACATTTTTAAAATGCAAAATAATTGAAAATTTTCGATTTTTTTTAAATAATTTTTTCATTATTTTTTATCTAAAAAATAAATAAATAAATAAATAAAATAATTACCATTTTTTTGAAATATCTGTGAAATATTCTATATATATATATATATATATATATATATATATATATATATATATATATATATATATATATATATATATATATATATATATATATATATATATATGGATCCATAACGTCAATAATCAAACAAAACGTCACTAATCAAACAAAACGGATACTTCAGAACCAGAGAAAGTCCAAAAAAACAATAAAAGAATGATGATATTTTTGTTTGTGAAACATATGTGGAATGTTGTTACAGTTGTCATAGGTAAATTTTCATATAATAAAGTTTCTAATTATAGAACGTTACCCGATGCGTGATAAACAAATAATTCTAGACTTATCACTTAGGTTAATAATTATGTAGTTTAGTATTGACATGTAATTGGCAAAATAAATATATGGAGCTCTAAAAATATATTATGAAAAAATATATAAAAAGAGAAAAAGAAAATGAAGTTGTAAAAAAGAATTTTGAAAAATAAAACATGAAACTAAAGTAAAAGAGTAAAGTTGTAAACATATGTTGCGGAAAAAAAAATGCAAAAATGCAATAACATTGAAGTTATAAAAACGAATTACGACAAATAAAACATAAAAACGAAATTAAAAGAATAAAAATGAATCGTGAATATATATATATATATATATATATATATATATATATATATATATATATATATATATATATATATATATATATATATATATATATATATATATATATATATATATATATATAACATCTTATGGTTTTTTTTCGTCCTCAACGTACTGTACAAACATTTTATGTGTTAATCCTGGCCAAAATCAAATAGATCTATATTACTCGAAGTTGAGAGAAATCAAGTATCTTCCGTCTCTAGAGTTCAACTGCTTCTCCACGTTCCTTCGTCGACAGAAAGTTCCACAACCTCCAACCTCACGTCTCCTTCATCCTCTCCTGAGTTCAACTCTTTCCCCACTCTCTTACTTCATTAATGTTGATTGTGTTTGGAAGTTGATTTTCATGGAGTATAAAGGTGTCCACCTCTTGAATATTCACTAAAACCCACCAAATATGCACACAATAAGCTCACAACACTATTGGAGGAGGCTAGGGTTCGAAATTAGCGTTTTAGAATAATGGAAGCTGGTAAATGAGAGAGTCTTGAGGTTATAATGATGTATATATGGTGCCCAAAACCTAAAAAGTAGAGTTTGACACTTTGCCCATTACGTTGGGCGTACCTGGCCCTCCCACGCATTCCTTAGCGCCGCATCAGGGACTAATCTGCCAGCTTTTTCCACCAAGGGCCAAACTTTACAAAACTTCAAATTGCCATTTCGTTATAAGTCCGGTTCCAATGAACTTCATATCCATGGAAAGGTGACGAGAAGCCCTACGCTTCTATCAATACACCATAGCTTAAAACTTCCCAAATCAAAACCCAAAATTCATAAAGGACCAAGTTATCAAATTACGACTATACGCTTGGACTCCAAAAACACCATCAAACCCTTGGAACACTGAAACCATAACACCCACATCCGAAAAGACCAAAACCCTTCTTCCCCAATGACCTACCGAAACATCCAAAAATATGGTCCCAAAAATTTTCAATTTAAATAATAGATAAAATATTAATTTCCCATATCATCCAAATATTTGAAATAAACCAGTGTATCAATTTTCTCATAAATCAGAGTAAAACATCATAACAAAATTCTAATGGTGTGTACGATGCAGTCATCCTGAGCTCTTCCCCTTCGAACCAGAAGTACCTGAAATATAAATTGAAAATGTTAAGCACAAAGCTTAGTGAGTTCTCCCAGAATACCACATACCAATCATACAATAACATATAGTGGGGCCTCCTAGCTTTGGACCTCGTCCGACATCGGGTCCCACCTGACATCGAGCCCTGGCCGACATCGATTTGAGCTCGGTAGAATGGGCCCTACCCAACACACTGTAACATCCCAAAAATTAGGTAAGCTCTCAAACCCTTATTCTTTTCCAAGTTGTCACATTTATCCATTAAAAAGGATTAATGAAGCAAATGAATACGCGGGGCATACTGAAGAGTACGCTGCGTGTACTCATGCACCTTATTCGGACGCGGACTCGAGGGTGTATGCTGGGCGTAATCGGCCCATACTCAAAACCCTAATTAATTGTCGTGCACTATAAAAGGGATGCTATAGTCTTATCCTCAACCTCCGTTGTCATAGAGAGAATCCCTAAGAGAGTGTTCCTATATCCTAAAGCTTGTGAGTGTGTGATTTGAGCTATTTTTCTTTTGTGTGTTAGAGAAGAAGAAAGAGAAGTGCTTGTGGATATCAAGGCTTGGAATCAAGACTTGGATCAGAGGTCTACAGAGAAAGGAGTTCCACATAGAGGTAAAAAGATCAAAACTTTCCCTTGGTAATTGATTTGGTGTTCATGAGTTATTTCTAGGGTTTAAGTCCCAAGGTGGAGACTTTATGAGCCAAAAGGGTTCCAAGCACCTAGATCTGTCCCATTTCAGTAATTTGAGGGTAGTTGATCCATAAAATTCCTATCTTGGTCGTTACTTTGGAGTCATGCTAGAAGTAGGAACCCAAAAGTGTTGTTTATGGAATGGTTTGGGTGTTGGTGACTCTTTCAACCATGCAAAGTCTTAAAGTCACCAACTTTATGCATTAAGAGGATTAAAAGTGGTCAGATCTATGATTTGGACGTGTGGCTTAACCGATTAAGACCAGAATGAAAAGGAAGAGAAAATTGGGAGTTATGCTAGGCGTACTCCCAGTACGCGCGACGTAAGGGGCCGCGTACCCTGATTCTGTGAAGCCACCGGGTACACTCAACGTATAGATCTGGTACGCACCGCGTACCCCAAAAGGTTGAATTTTGTTGACTTTTAGGGTTTAAGTCAAAGTTTGGACCTTTGGGCCATTGGAGGGGTAAATTGGTATTTTACCCTCTTGAGAGATCTTAGGAAGAGATTTATGCTGATTTTGAAAGTTGTTCTGATTAGAGAAACCACCTTATATGATTAGGAGGAGGTTAGAGCAGAATTCCTGAGTTCGAGATTTATTAAGATATCCGAGGTGAGTCTTCTCACTATACTGTACCTGGAAAGGTACCTATGTGTGATCGGAAGGTCTTGTATGCTATGTGATGTATGTATTGTATGCTATGCATTGCATGTTCTGTATGCGTTATGTATGTGATATGTATGCTATGTATAATAAGGGTTGGAAGGCCTTATGATGTGGACTGGAAGGTCAGGGAGTCATGGACCGGAAGGTCTACTGGGGCTGGGACGGAAGTCCCTTGAGACACATGGACCGGAAGGTCGTGTAGAGTATGGCCTGGAAAGGCGTATGTGTGTAAGTGGTATATTGGGAAACTCAGTAAGCTTTTATGCTTACAGTTTTTTGTGTAATGTGTTTCAGGTACTAGTGACGATCGCTGGAAGGCGCCGGCTTGACTCGTACGCACACAGATGGATTTGGATATGTTTTGATCTTGGGATTTCATATGTTTTGTACGATGACAATGTTACATTGGATTTTATGGTTTTGTCTTGAATGAAATTACGTTTTAAAATTGAAAAATTGTTTTTAAAATTTACGTTGTTACAAGTTGGTATCAGAGCCTTGGTTTGAGGGATCCGGATGCACCTTCAGGCATATCTGAACTCAAACTGAGGATTCGACGAAATTTTTTAATAATAAAACAATTTTCAAAAAAAAAGTAAAAGAGTTTTGAGACGAGCAGAGCAGAGCTGTGTGTAAGATTAGCCAGCACCTGAACGATGATTTCCCAAAATACCCTTACATTAAGTGTTATGATATGTGATATATTATGATATATGATGAGTTATATTATGCATGCTAGAGTAGGCTAGGTATTCATGATAGGAATAGAGTGGCCTGACTTGTGATGCCTTAGCCTAGGAGATTTCTACAGTTATGAGATGCTTGAGAGCGAGTAAATAGCAGTGAGGAGCTTATGAGAGGCTTACCGAAGGGTAGCCTATGCTAACGAGATGTAGAGTACTTGTGAGTTGGGATCCTAGGAGGAGGACTTGGAGTGAATGTTGATGCGGTGTGGGTGGTAGTATTGGGCCCATACTACCGCAGACACCGGATCAGTATACAGTCCAACTAAGAATCCTTAGGCTACCAGGGAGCAAGTAGGGTTGAGTTATCAAGTGCGAGTATACTCGAGCGAGTCTCTGACGTTTTTATGTTGTATTTCAGAAACACCATGGTTGGGACACGACACACACCTGAGAGTAGCAGTGTCAGCGACGAGGAGATCCGTCGGTTGATTCATGAGGAGGTGGCTGCAGCCATAAGAGCTGAGATACCAGAGATGTTCAGGTCTATCAAGACGACGTTGATGGAGGTCTTTGATGAGCGGTACACTACGGTTATTGAGGTTGCAGTTGCTGCTGCTGCAGCTATTGCGGCTGTTGCAGCTGCTAGACCTCAGGGGGTGACTCGTTGCTATTTCGGGAGTTCAGCAACACGAAGCCACCGAAGTTTGATGGGATGCAGGATCACATTGCAGCGATGAGATGGATTTCTGATGTAGAGGGATGCTTCTACACCTGCTTGTGTCCGGAGCATCTGAGGGTTCGGTTTGCATTGAACCAGCTTTGTTTGGGAGCGAAGGATTGGTGGAAGTTCGTGATGGCGGACTTCACTATGGCAGATCTTGCGGCGGTGACCTGGGAAAGGTTCACCACGATGTTCAGAGACAAGTATGTTCCCCTGTGGAAAGGGAACGGTTGGCTCAGGAGTTTTTATCCCTTGAGCAAGGAACAGAGTCTATGACCACGATTACGAGGATGTTCCACGAGAGGGCATTGTTTTTCCCTGAGCATGTGTCTACTGAGCAGGCACGAATGAGCCAGTATTTGAGCATTTTGAGGAGGGATATTCAGGAGTTCGTGTCGAACTCGACTTATCGGACATTTACCAAGCTTCAGGCCAACGCCCGAAGGATGGAGAGAGCTGGAGACGCAGGCCAGTGAGGAGGCCGAGTCTCAGAGGAAGGACATGCGACCGGTGCAGGCGCAGCTAGCTACCAAGCGGAGTAAGTCCGCGGATACGAGGACTGGAGGCCAGAAGGGCCGCACTTGCAAGAAGTGTAGCAAGGGACATGATGGGGTGTGTCGATCGGGTTCTTACTACAAATGTCGCAAGGAGGGGCATATCGCCAAGGATTGCCCCAAGGGATTTATGGTTTGCTTCCATTGCAACCAGATAGGCCATCAGAAGGTTGAGTTCCCGCAGTTATTGCAAGGATCAGCCCAAGGATTTGCTCCGGCGGCTGCACGAGCTACAGAGGGACGGCCAGCAAAGGCCGAGGCACCAAAGGCTCCGGGAGAGCCTTCCAGCTGACAGCGGAGGAGGTCTGCGCAGCGCCCGACGTCGTGGCTGGTATGTAATTTTTTTCTTTTATTTATGCTGAGCTATGTGATATTGTGTTTATGTTATGATATACGCAGGTAATTTTCTTGTGAGTTCTGTACCTGCTTTGGTGTTATTCGACTCGGGTGCGAGTCGATCATTTGTGTCTTTAGCTTCTAGCCGACACATCAATATCCAGCGAGAGGCGTTGAGTCGACCTCTACGAGTTTCTATAGCTGACGAGCGAGCGGTGTATGCTACAGACGTGATTAGAGGATGTGTACTAGAGGTCTTCGGTGTTGAGTTCCCAATAGATCTAGTCCCGATTGCGATGGGGGACGTTTGTGTCATATTGGGCATGGATTGGTTGAGCCGTTTTGGGGCCGTTATAGACTGCGAGCCTCAGTTGGTGACGATACGAGACCCTAGTGGGGGAGTACTTACCGTGTACGGAGAGGGTACCCGTTCTGGGTCAGCGTTCTGTTCGGCGGCTAGAGCGAGACAGAGTCTACAGTAGGGCTATAGTGGATTTGTGGCTTACGTGGTGGACACGCATGTGGCAGTAGAGAGGCCGAAATTGGTAGATGAGGTACCAATTGTGCGGGAGATTCCCGATGTTTTCCCCGAGGAGTTGCCGGGTGTGCCTCCCGAGAGGCAGGTGGAGTTTCGTATCGATTTGGTACCGGGGGCGGCACCTATTGCCAAGGCAACTTATTGCCTTGTGCCGCCCGAGATGTAGGAGTTATCCTCACAGCTTCAGGAGCTGCTGGGGAAGGGGTTTATTAGACCAAGTAGCTTGCCATGAGGAGCACCAATCCTTATTGTCAATAAAAAGGATGGTTCATACCGGATGTGCATTGATTACCGGGAGTTGAACAAGCTGATGGTCAAGAACCGTTACCCTTTACCGAGGATCGACGATTTGTTCGATCAATTGCAGGGAGCGTCTTGGTTCTCCAAGATTGATTTGAGGTCTGGATATCATTAGATGAGGGTACGTGATGAGGATATCCAGAAGACAGCGTTCCGGACTCATTGCGGGCATTACGAGTTTGTGGTGATGCCATTCGGGCTCACCAATGCACTAGCAGCATTCATGGATCTCATGAACAGGGTGTGCAGGCCGATGTTGGATCGTTTGGTGATCGTATTCATCGATGATATATTGGTGTATTCGAGATCCATTGAGCAGCATGAGGAGCATTTGAGGGAGATCCTGGGAGTTTTGAGATCGGAGAGGCTTTACACCAAATTCTCCAAGTGTGACTTTTGGTTACGAGAGGTCCAATTCCTAGAGCACCTCGTTAAGCAGAATGAAATATTGGTCGATCCGGCCAAGATCGACGCAGTGATGAGGTGGGAGGTGCCGAGGTCACCCACCGAGATCTGGAGTTTCCTAGGGTTGGCTTGCTATTATCAAAGATTTATCATAGATTTATCAGAGATTTCTCCAAGATCGTCGTGCCAGTCACCAGGTTGACCCGGAAGGGTGTTGCTTTTTCATGGGGCCTAGAGCAGCAGACCTCTTTCGAGACACTTCGCCAGAGATTGTGCGAAGCCCCGGTGCTCGCTCTCCCAGAAGGGATGGAGGATTTCGTGGTGTACTGTGATGCATCGATATCAGGGTTGGGAGCGGTGCTTATGTAGAGGGGGCATGTGATAGCATTTGCATCGAGGCAACTGAAGCCTCATGAGACGAGGTATCCCACCCACGATCTGGAGTTGGGGGCAGTAGTGTTCGCCCTCAAGATCTTGCGTCACTATCTGTATGGGGTTCGGTGTACCATATACATGGACCACAAGAGCTTGAAGTACTTGATGGATCAGCCCAACCTGAATATGCGCTAGAGGAGATGGTTGGATGTGGTAAAGGATTATGACTGCAAGATCCTGTACCACCCGGTCAAGGCTAATGTTGTAGCCGATGCCCTGAGCCGTAGGGCGGAGAGCGCCCCGATATGAGACGTTTGCATGAGATTGACAGTGATGACTCCGGTGTTGGACACCATTCGAGGGGCCCAGGCAGAGGCTGTGATACCGGAAAACCGCAAAAGAGAGCGGGTGATTGGGCAGGTATCAGAGTTCGTTACCGATAGTCAAGGACTTATGACATTTCAAGGTCGGATTTGGGTATTGTTTGTGGGCGGAATGCTTAACATCTTGATGGAGGAGGCACATAGATCGAGGTTCTCGATCCATTCCGGGGCCACTAAGATGTATTTGGACCTGAAAAGGGAATATTGGTGGCCCCGTATGAAGAGAGATGTCGCATGGTTCGTAGAGAGGTGGTTGACCTGTCGCAAGGTTAAGGCCGAGCATCAGCGTCCGCATGGTAAGTTGCAGCCATTGGAGATTTCCAAGTGGAAGTGGGAACAGATTACCATGGATTTTATTACTAAATTGCCAAGGATTGCAAGAGGTGTCGATGGAATTTTGGTGATTGTGGACAGGTTGACGAAGAGCACTCACTTTCTAGCTATCAGTGAGAGTTCTTCTGCTGAGAGACTGGCAGAATTGTATGTGAGGGAGGTGGTGCCTCGGCATGGAGTACCGATCTTGATTGTTTCAGACCGAGATGTGTGTTTTACTTCCAGATTCTGGAAGAAATTTCGTGAGGAGTTGGGTACGAGGCTGCATTTTAGTACCGCATACCACCCACACACGGAGGACAAGCTTTGGGCATGTGTATTGGATTTCGGAGGGAGTTGTGACACGTATTTGCCCTTGGCTGAGTTTTCTTATAACAACAGCCATCATTCGAGCATTGGTATGCCACCATTTGAGCTGTTGTATGGGAGGAGGTGTCGGACTCCCATTTACTGGGGAGAGGTAGGGCAGTGTGTGATGGGTAGTACAGAGATAGTGCTTCAGACGACTGAGCAGATACAACAGGTTAGGCAGAGACTGCTGACGGCCCAGAGTCGTCAGAAGAGTTACGCGGATAGGCGACGATCAGAGCTCGAGTTTCAGTTTGGGGATCTTGTACTCCTGAAAGTGTCTCCTTGGAAAGGAGTGATTCGTTTCAGGAAGGGGAGAAGTTGGGGCCCTGGTATATTGGGTTGTTTAAGGTGATCGCAAGGGTGGGCAGAGTAGCATACCGTTTGGAGCTACCTGCGGAGTTGGACCAGATTCATGATACCTTCCATGTGTCGCAGCTGAGGAAGTGTATAGCCGACGAATCGGCAGTGGTACCATTGGAGGATATCTAGGTGGACGCGAGTCTGAATTATGCTGAGAAGCCAATCAAAAACTTGGATCGGAAGATCAAAGTTCTGAGGAACAAGGAAGTACCCCTGGGGCAGGTCCAGTGGCAACGGAAAGGGTCCGAGCTGACCTAGGAGCCGGAGTTGGAGATGTGGGAGCAGCATCCGGAGTTGTTCGCAGCATGTGACTTCAAGGGCGAATTCTGGTTCTAGTGGGGGAGAATTGTAACATCCCGGAATTTAGGTAAGCTCTCAAACCCTTATTCTTTTCCAAGTTGTCACATTTAGCCCTTAAAAAAGAATAATGAAGCAAATGAATATGCGGGGCGTACTGAAGAGTACCTATGCGCCTTATTTGGACGCGGACTCAAGGGCGTACATTGGGCTACGCTAGGTGTAATCGGCCCAGACTCAAAACCCTAATTAATTGTTGTGCACTATAAAAGGGATACTATAGTCTTATCCTCAGCCTCCATTTTCATAGAGAGAAACCCTAAAAGATTGTTCCTACGTCCTAAAGCTTGTGAGTGTGTGATTTGAGCTATTTTGCTTTTGTGTGTTAGAGAAGAAGATGGAGAAGTGCTTGTGGAGATCAAGGCTTGGAATCAGGACTTGGATCTGAGATCTACAGAGAAAGGAGTTCCACTTAGAGGTAAAAAGATCAAAACTTTCCCTTGCTAATTGATTTGGTGTTCATGAGTCATTTCTAGGGTTTAAGTCCCAAAGGTGGAGACTTTATGAGCAAAAAGGGTTCCAAGGACCTATATCTGTCCCATTTCAGTATTTTGAGGGTAGTTGATCCATAAAAATCCTATCTTGGTCATTACTTTGGAGTCATGCTAGAAGTTGGAACCCAAAAGTGTTGTTTATGGAATGGTTTGGGTGTTGGTGACTCTTTCAGCCATGCAAAGGTTTAGAGTCACCAAATTTATGCATTAAGAGGCTTAGAAGTGGTTAGATCTATGATTGGGATGTGTGGCTTTACCGATTAAGAGCAGAATGAAAAGGAAGAGAAAACTGGGTGTTTTGCTGGGCGTACTCCCAGTATGCGCGGCGTAAGGGGCCGCGTACCCCGATTCTGTGAAGCCATCGGGTACGCTCAGCGTACAGATCTGGTATGCGTCGCATACCCCAGAAGGTTGACTTTTGTTGACTTTTAGGGTTTAAGTCAAAGTTTGGACATTTGGTCCAATGGAGGGGTAAAATGGTCTTTTACCCTCCTGAGAGATCTTAGGAAGAGATTTATGCCGATTTTGAAAGTTTTTCTGATTAGAGAAACCAGGTTATAAGATTAGGAGGAGATTAGAGCAGAATTCTTGATTTCGAGATTTATCGAGACATCCGAGGTGAGTCTTCTCACTATACTGTACCTGGAAAGGTTCGTATCTGTGATCGGAAGATCTTGTATGCAATGATATGTATGTATTGTATGCTATGTGTTGCATGTTCTGTAGGTGTTATGTATGTGATATGTATGCTATGTATAATATGGGCCGGGAGGCCTTATGATGTGAACCGGAAGGTCGTTATGTTATGGGCCGGAAGGCAACAAGATGTGGACTGGAAGGTCAAGGAATCATGGACCGGATGGTCGATCCGGGTAGGACCGAAAGGTCTACTGGGACTGGGACGGAAGTCCCCTGAGACACATGGATCGGAAGGTCGTGTAGAGTATGGCGTGGAAAGGAATATGTGTGTAAGTGGTATATTATGGAACTAACTATGCTTTTATGTTTATAATGTTTTGTGTAATGTGTTTCAGGTACTAGTGACGATCGCGGGAAGGCGCCGGCTTGACTCGTACACACACAGATAGATTTGGGTATGTTTTGATCTTGGGATTTGATATGTTTTGTATGATGACAATGTTACATTGGATTTTATGGTTTTGTCATGAATGAAATTACGTTTTAAAAATGGAAAATTGTTTTCAAAATTTACGCTGTTACACATACAATAACATATATCAAAATAAACACATACACATGCAATAATCACAGAGATACATAGCATATAGATATCCATCAGGCCCCGCCCGACATCGGGCCTTAACCCGTAAAAAATATAAACACGGCACATGCAAGAGTCACATATATAACTAGCATACTAACAACATAATATAAACATAGTCCAACCTTGGTGCCTTCGACCCGTTAAACCTGGTAAGGAAACTCACCTCGAATGCTGAATGATAACTGGATAAATCCCGGCCTCGGAAATCAACTCTACTCAACCCCTAAAAAGAAACAATCCCTTAGATACCGATCAATATTTCAAAACCCCATAAAGGTCAAACATGGTCAAAGTCAATGTTCCGAGTTGACTCAACTCGCCGAGTTACCTCATTAATCAACATAATCGTGAAAAGCTGGTCCAACTCGCTAAGTTTCCCTTTAGCTAGCAGAATCGGGAAAAGTCGATCCAACTCGCCAAGTTAACCTACGAACTTGCCGAGGTATTCAGGAAACACACCTCTTAATCCATTAAGTCACCTTTATCGAAACAAAAAGGTCCACCACTCAGATCTGTACTAATATATCGACTAGAAGGCTAAATGTAACATCCCTAGATTTTGCAGGCATTCCCGAATCTTCTCTTCTATTATTATTTTGTCATTCGTAGTCCCTGGGGTTAGAAGAGTCGACCCATGAGAAGCCTAAGGGCTAAAGTTGCAACTTTGAGAACAAGACTAGTACGCTAAGCGTACATAAGGTACGCTAAGTGTACTAGGCGTGCCTTAGTACGCTGGACGTACACTTGTCTATGCTAAGCGTACTCGCATCAGATGCAAACCGTAATATTTAGGGTTTGAGTGCTATATAAATATCCTTATGAGCTCATAACCCTACCTTACCATAGCCTCCACAGTTTTGAGGCATTTTCCCCAAACCCTAATCCTTTCCTTGAGTGTGTAAGCTTATAGAGTGTGTTTTTAGTAGTTAAAGAAGAAAGTGTTGCATCAAGAAGTTGGAGAAGGAGAACAAGCTTGTACATCTGAAGTTGCTTTGTGCCCTAGAAACTCCAGAAGGTAAAAAGCTTCAAAATTTATGCTTGTAATATATATCTTGCCATGCTAGCCTTATGGAACCATTTCTTGTCCCAAAAGTCCCCAAGTTGGAGCATGATATGATTTGGACGAGATAAGTTGTCCTTTCAAACCCTCGAAGAGGTCCTAAGTGATAAAAATGATGTCTGATAGCTAAATGTGTCTCATGCATGGAGTAGGAATGTCTTAATGGATTAAGACCATGTATTAAGAACTTTATAGACGTCCAAAGTGTTGATGTTCGAGACTTTATGAATCTTAGGCATATTTGGTCAATGGATTTGAAGTTTGGGCTTAAGTGCTTAAGCCATTAAGCACTTACTAGAGTTTTGGTAAAACTCGCATACGTCCCGCGTAGTTTCTGTACGCCCAACATACTGAGTCAACCACCGGGTTAACACAAAATGGAAGTACGCCCAGTGTACCAGAGGAGTACGCCCCGCGTACGCCCTCTGTTGGAGTTTTGACAAATTGGGCTTTAGGTTTCGGCTGCTTTTGGACTAATTAGACTTCGGCCTTGCTGGCTCTCTGAATAATTAAGGTTGGGCTAATTTTGATAAGGGATCCAATAATAAGGCCCAATTAGGAAGTTAGGCCCAATTAGGAAAGTTAGGCCGTTAATGGGCTTTGGATATATGGACTTTTAAGAGCATGGATTGGGCAATAGGCCTTTGCCCAATAGAGAGAAAAGACAAAATGGATTATGTGGACCCTTAGTCAAGATTGATATCCCATGTATTGACTTAGTATTTATTATTTTGGATAGTCTAGGATTTTCAGTGAGACAGTGATCGGAAACTTCCTATTCATTTCATCACTACTCGCGAGATGTGTTATCCTCACTATACTAAAGAGTCGAAGGTACTATTGTCGGCTCATTGGATTTGATAACCCAGTAGTTGATGACGAGTTGAGTATGATATAGTTATGTATGCTAGTTTTCTATGCCAGTTTCGTAGACCTGTAGGACTACTTGTGTTATTGTTTAATTATCTGTATGTGCAATTAGTTGTATATGTAGACATGTTGTATGTGTAGGGTTGAGGTTGCACTGCTTCGTGCGGTGACCAACAAACCTTGGAGTATGCCATATATGAGCTGAGGGCCGGGAATATATAAGAATTGTATACGAGAAATCGATTAAGAACAAGATTAATCAATGTAATGAACTCAGAATGTAAATAAGACTTTGAAGTTTCTATTAGTCTTAGTAAGCTTGATTACAAAACATAAACTATGAAATCTGGAAAACTCATTAGTCTAAACCATAGCTCAGTCCCTATTTATAGGGAACATGAGAGTACAAAAATACTAATTCTGGAACCTTTACGCTTTGTACAAAAGTGACTTAGTAAATACATTACATACGAAAATAGACTAAACACAATTTGACTCTTTACAAGACTTTGACCTTAACAATCTCCCCCTTTGTAAACGAGTTGAACTACTCAATTCGTAAGAATCTATGCAGCAAAGTGCATCGTCCTTCGTATCTCTGAATACCATGTTAAAACCTTCTTTAACTCCTTCTTGTTACCATCATTGTTATTTGTGCAGTTGTTCATATGAACTATAAAGTTCGTATATTGTGACGTTGTGTATCTTTCAATCTCAGCAACTTGAAAGAGAAATTCTTTGGCTTCCCTTCAGTGTCCTTACCAGCAAACACTAAACCAAATGGTTTCAAACATATCTCTCCATCAGCAAACTTTTTCAATTCAGTTTGTGTCTTTGAAAGTTCCATTTCAACAGATACTTTCCTATCAATACTCGATGCCAACTCTTCGTCAGTCAGGGCAAGACAATCATAATAATTGTCAATGAAGATTTTAATGTGAGCAATACCTAGTCTGAACACTTCTTTGTCTGTACCCTTGAGTTGTGAAGCCTCCATTTCTTTTAAAAGTAATGCAACTTGAATAAGATCATTCAAGTTCATTAGAGGGAAGTCTGCAACACTGAAATCAATTGCTTGATTGTTCGCACGAATCACATGATACCTGAAATTCTGTATCATGTCTTCAAACAAGACATCTTTCTTAATAGCAACTACTTTCTTGATCTTGATCAGAGATCACACTTCATCTTGCTCTTTTCCAAGTACAGCATGAAAACGAATTTTCATGTGTGTATAATCATCTGGGTTTTTGAATTTCTCACTAATCTTGTATTGAGCAGTGATAAACATCATTTCGTTTATCGGAAAGTCCAAATGACAAAAATCAATGTTAGCAATCGAATAGCATTTCCTTGGCTTATTTTCGAAAGCATACATATGATTGAATGCAACTCTTGATTCGATTGGTTCATACGAATACCACTTCTTGGGATCACCTTTGTCCATACCAGATGGATCATTTTCTCTCAACCTCAAAATACTTTGAATATGCCTTTCAAGCTCAATTTCAGCCTCCACCTCTTCTTTCTTTTCTTCTTTAGATTTTTTCTACTAACACACCTTTGCCTTTATCTTTCAAATCAGGATTCGGTTTCACAGAACTTGAACTACCCCCTTCTTTAGCTGAACCAATCACAATCCCTTTTGGTTTTGTAATCATTTTTGTAGTAATAATAGTGGTTGAGATAGTATCAGACTTCATTGGAATTGTAACAGGAACTTGTGTAGAAAACACCTTTCCATCAACTTTCAAATCTCCAGTTGTTATCTTCTCTCCTTCTCCCTTCTTGTTCACATTCACTCCTTTGCTCACCTTCATTTCTCCCCCTTGCAACCCTGTGACAATAGGTGGGGCATTCTGTTGCAACATTTGAGCAAACTTCGATATAGAAGCAACCGCCTTATGAATGACCTGATCAAGTAAATTCAACTTCTGAGTAAGCAACTCAGGAGTTGAAAACGAAGCTGGAGTAGACTTGCAAAACAACTTCTTTCAACTCTTTAAGAAGAGACTGCAATTTCGCAAGCTGATTACTGTCTTCAGTTGCTTTTGTTTCATACTTCGACATTGTGTCTTGAAAGGTTTTGACAAAATTTGTAACTGCCCTAGCAATGATATCGACCTTTTCTTGAAGTGAATTGTATTGAGAATTCATATTCACGAGTTCCTGAGAGACTTCCTTCTTCAACTCTTCAAGTTTCAAATTTACATCTTCACGAACCTTTTTGACATCTTGTACGAAAAGAATATGACGTTCCTTCGCAACAACCTTCAAATCCTTTAAGGCCTCGTCAGAATTCCCTGTCTGAGTCTTGATACAAAGTTCACTATTTTGATCAGAAAGATCTATCTTCTCATGAAGTCATCATTTAGCTGCCTTTATCATTAATTCAACTTCAAGACCCGAAACCGAATGTTTGCCCCTGAATCATCTTGGGACTGAAGAAGTGAGTTCAACTTCCTGTTCAAGAGTTTGAACTGTTTTCCTGACATTAACATATGATCAGGAATCTCCTCCTCTTCTGAATCAAAATGCAATTCGTCAAATGTTCCTCCAAAATGTCCTCTTTCGGTTTTATCATCGGAATGAGGTTTGGGTGTGTCTGTGGATTTTGATGGAAAAAGAGTAGTAATCGGTTGCTGAAGGATAGTTTCAAACAGTGGAGATGAAGTAGAAGTGGAGATGGGTGGTGGTAATGAAACAAATGGAGTTGAAGTGATACTTGGTAATGAAGAAGAAAGAATAATAGGTTGAGAAAAGTTGACACTCATAGTAACATTTGCCCCCGTATCATATACGTTAGCAGCGACGTTTGAAATAGGAACCACATCAGTAGTAGGAGAAATGGTAGAAACATTCCAAATTGAAGAGATTATAGGTGTTGAAGTTACCATAGGAGTAGTCGAAGCAGTAGGAGTATCAGGAACAACTTCGTTGTCTAAGGAATCATCTCTTATTACCAGCCTTCGCTTGTACTGTTTTTCTGTAATGTGCATCGCAACATCATGAGCACGTCTCTTTTTGGATAACGGTGAAACAGGAGCAGGTATTTCACGAACTACCACTCCTTTACTGCTGACCTGAGTCCTACGAACCATCGGAGAGTCATCAGACGAAGTTCGTTTAGATGATTTCCTATGAATCCGTTTAAGAATTCCTGATTTTGACGGAACAACTTCTTTCGAAGGTTGAGCTTCATTCTCTTCTACTTTCTTCTTCATCACCCTCAACATTCTTGGGCGAAGATTTTGACTTTGTAGCTTTCACAGGGTCCTCATCAGACTTCGTTTTCTTGGATGGCTTGGAAGAGCCAACTTCAATTTGAAGCAAGACCCCAGTTTCGACATCAGGGTTTACCCTCTGCAAATACTTTACAAGAATCTTGTGTGTAGGATTCATCTTCTTGAGCATTGCATCTGGAATTCTTGTAACACTTGTAAAAATTTGCTCATCATCTTTAACATTCGTTCGAAATTGATACTTCGTAAATTCAGCAATGTCTTCACCCTGAGGAACTTGAATTCCTTCTTTCTCATACACTTTTTCCAAAATCAAACTCCAGTATCTAGCACAAGAAATTCCCTTAGCCACACTTGTACTTTCCAAGCTTTTCGTAAATTCTTTCCACAACTGAGTGGCATAATCCACACTCAAGTCGTAATATAAACCCATGACCACAGTATACACTTCTTGTCTTCCCTTGTCAAGACCCACTTTTCTTCCTGTTAAACACCTTAGAAAAATCCCAAACAAGAAATTCCAGATACAGGGAAGCCCAGACTTTTTGAAATCAATTATCTTTTCGAGTGGTGGCTGGTGACCCATCTTATTGAACATATACATAATCTGAGGGTTAGAAGGTTTGAAAAAGGGTGGTAAATTGGGAAGCTCCAAGAACTGCAAAAACATCTTCTTGGTGAGACGAATGTGTATCTCGTGCACTAAATTGAAAGTCAGTACATCAGTTCCTTTATTGAATGAAGCAGTGGATGCAGCCATAGACAACCAAGTTAGTGGCACTGCGAAGGATTTGAACATGGCGGTGGCTAGAACTGATCTTTTCAATGCAACTATCAGCATCTTAAGATCATATGGATACAACGAGACATTTGATTCAACCTGACAGTTGGTGCTTTGTATCTTCATCATAGGTTGGGATGCAATTTCTTCAGTAGTGGAATTCTGAACAACAGCCATTTGCGAGTTGATTGGAAGCTTTTTAGGAAAAAATAGCGCCTTTTGATCTTCTATGAATTCTTGAATGCGTGATTTCAAAAGGAAAGAAGATTTTCCTTTTATAAGTAACCCAACATAAATTGAACCGTTTTTCATTAAGAATTAGATCATGTCATCCCTTGAAACGCGCACCAGTAGCCGTTATTGTAGCTATGTCAGATAAAGTTCCTTGAAACTAGGGCCAAGTTACCAAACGGTTACTTTGAGACTATTCGTGAGTACTTGTGGATAAGATCAAACGTTTCAGATTTAAGGTTGGGCTCATTCGTTTTTGGGATTCGAAATGAAATCATTTGCTAGTCTTGTGAAATCATCAGCCTAAGTTGGTATTACTTAGAGCCTCAAGGATTTCGTCAGTGCAGTGATACAATGGAAAAGAATAAGAAGCAAATTAAAAAAAATTGGATCTGTGATGTCAAAAATGTTGACACGCAAGCAATTAAACCCCAGGAAAAGGTTGCTTTGTTAATTATCAAGAGAGATAACTAACAGCTTGTGCATTTTCCCGTGAATTACAATCGAATACTTTTAGAGAAGTATCGAAGGGCTTTTTTTTTCAAGGCTTCAATGGGTGGCTAACGAATTTCATTACACATCATCCTAAACATAAGGTGAGTAATTTTAAACGAAATTACTTGTTTGACCAATGTAGTCAGTAGCAAGTGGCTTTGTAAAATTTGTGAAAGTGACTAGAGAAAAGAACTGATACTCACACTGAAATCACATTATAGAAAAAATAGTTAAGCTAGATTTCGTTGGAAAACAAATGTCGTGGGTTTCGAACATTTGATCAAAACCTCTCATACGAAAGAATGTGATTTGGAGTATACAAAACATTGGTACAGAAACAAGTGTTTCGTATGAATCTGGAACACAGTTCCCCGTCAATTCCTTATTAAGTTCGGATATTTGGGTTTCACTTGCATCACGGTCTCATGATTTAAGATCATTAACACATATTTTTTGACATGTTTAAGTCACAATTGGTTTGATCAATGACCTCTTAAACATGTGTCTTTGTGTGTGAAATGTGTTAAGAAATTTTGTGATGAAAAAGATTGGTTAAGATTCGAATGTACCTCTGTTATATGTGGACCAAACAGATAACTCTTAACTCATCAGAGAAGAGTAAGTAGCTCATTGGACTAATGCAAATGTAAGCCTAATTTGGAAGAAACTTTCGTATGAAAATTTTCATTAAGGCTTTCGTAACACACATAGAGTCAGTTGAGGCTTGAGTCGACATGCAGCAGTATGCTTCTAGGGACATCTTAACTACTACAAAGATTTAAGAGAATTACCTTCCCATAGAAACACAAGCATGACCGTTTGAAGAATTGTCGTGAAAAAGTTCTTGAAGACCTAAAAAAAATAACAATGTAACGAAAAATCTTTTTGGATTTTCTATTTTTGAAGATAAAAAAATATTTATGTGATTTTGAATTTTTTGAGAAATAAAACATGCAACAAAAGAAAATCTTTTTGATATTTTTGACTTTTCGAAAATTAATGCAAAAAAAATATTTTTGGTTTTTTAGTTGAACAAAATCTTAAACAAAAGAAAAGAAATGATAGTATCAAACACGCGAATAGTTTTGGTTTCAATACGAAAATGAAGCGTGTCGAAGCCTCTTAACGCACAATAAACTCTGAATGGTTCAGACAACAAGCCTCTGAATCGACACCTTTTTCACCAACAACATTTCGTTAATTTTGAATATTTGATCCTGGTACTGAATTCACATCTAACATTCCCAAACCTGCTAAAATTCTCATAAAAGACTTTTCATCAAGTGGTTTAGTGAAAATATTAGCAATTTGATTAGTAGTTTTCACAAAATGAACTTCAATGTTACCATCTTCCACATGATCTTTTATAAAATGATAATGAAGAGCAATGTGTTTCGTTTTCGAATGTTGTACTAGATTATGACAAATGTGAATAGCACTTTGTGAATCACGGCACAAAGGAATCTTTTTCATATTAATTGCATAGTCATGCAATTGGCTTTGAATCCAAATGCTTTGAGATGTGCAAGCAGCATCAGAAATGTATTCAGCTTTAGTAGTAGAAATAGCTACACAAGTTTGTTTCTTTGACTGCCAACTTACCAACTTCCCATCCAATAATTGACATCCTCCACTTGTACTTTTTCTGCCGAGAGTACATCCACCAAGGTCTGAATCCGAAAAGGCTTGAATGAAAAATCCAGATTTCGAAGGATACCACAATCCCAACTAAACTGGTCCTTTGAGATAATGAAAAATATTCTTCACAACTGTTAAATGTGGTTCTCTTGGATTTGCTTGATACCTTGCACAATTGCACATAGAAAAAATGATATTAGGTCTACTTGCACTTAAATAAACTAGAGAACCTATCATGCTTCGAAACAAGGTAAGATCAACAGCAGGTGAATCTAACGAAGGTGTTAACTTCGTTCCTACTGCCATTGGTACTCTTAGCTTCGTGCTATTAGTCATTCCAAATTTTTCAAGCAAATTCTTCGTGTATTTTTCTTGGTTAATGAAAATTCCTTCTCTGCTTTGACGTATATTTAACCCAAGAAAATTGTTGATTTTACCCATCATGCTCGTTTCGAATTTACTCGTCTTCAAATTTTCAAATTCACTAGACAAAGTCGGGTCAGTAGAGCCAAAAATAATATCGTCAACATAAATTTGAACAAACATTAGATGATCCCCAACTTTCTTACGAACTAATGTGGGATCAACTGATCCTTGTTTAAATTTTGACTTTTTAAGAAATTAGTAAGAGTTGCATACCATGCTCTTGGTGCTTGTTTTAACCCATACACGGCCTTATCTAAAATGTAAACATGATTAGGATATTCTTCATTAACGAAACCTGGTGGTTGTTCAACATATACAGTTTCTTTGAGCTCTCCATTTAAGAATGCACATTTGACATCCACTTGATAAACTTCAAAGTCTTTGTGTGCTGCATAGGCTAAAAATATTCGAACAACCTTAAGTCTGGAGAAAAGAGCAAAGGTTTCTTCATAGTCGATACCTTCTTGTTGCGAATAACCTTTAACTACAAGCCTAGCTTTGTTTTGAATAATATTGCCCTCTTTGTCGGTTTTATTTTTGAAAATCCATTTTAGCCCGACAATCGAAACATCATTATGTTTTGGAACAAGTCTGTAAACCTTGTTTCGTTCGAATTCAGCAAGTTCAGATTGCATAGCAACAACACAATCTGAGTGTTCCATAGCAATCTTAACTGTTTTTGGCTCTATTTTCAAAATAAAAACATTAAACATGCAAAATTCTTGATTCGTATTGAGTACCTCATTCTTCGCATGAATTTGAGCTCTTGTTAAAACTCCATCTTGTGGATTTCCTATAACTTGCTCTTTTGGATGATTCTTCGTCCATTTCTCAAGTGGTGGATATGCTGGACCAAATTCCAAAGGTGCATCTTTGTACATTTCTTCATTTTCAGTACCTACCACAGAAATATTATCATCAATTTCGTGAAATTCATCATTTTGATCAAGATTAATTGTATCGGTATCATCATGATCCCCCTAAACATGATTATCATTTTGATGCTCCCCCTCAAATTCATGATTCATACTACTCTTCTCCCCCTCGAAAGGATGCTCCCCCTCAAATTTAGAGGAATAAACGTATGCTCCCCTTCCATACGAACATCTAGCATACTTTCGCCATTTTTAGTAGTATCCGAAGTGAGTGTTGAATCATCAGTATGTTTTGATGATTCAGGTGTTTGATTATCATCAGCATGAACTTCAACATCAATTGCCCTATCTGGAACACCAAAAATGAGATCATAATCAAAATCAATTGAATTATCATTCTCAGTTTGATTGTTTGATTCAGCAAGAATTGATTTTTTATTGAACTTTCTTTCTACTTGTTTAACATAGTAATCATCAAAGGTAAGATTAAAAGTTTCTTCAACTTTGCGAGTTTGTTTTTTCAACACTCGGTATGCAATAGAAGTATGCGAATATCCCAAAAATATGCCTTCGTTAGCTTTAGCTTGAAACTTTGAGAGATTGTCCTTAAGATTCATGATGAAACATCTGCAACCAAAAATATGGAAAAATTTGACATTAGGTTTCCGATTATTGATTATTTCATAAGGAGTGATATTAAATCTTTTATGAATAAAAGAACGATTCTGAGTAAAACATGCTCTTGAAACGACTTCTGCCCATAGATATTGAGGAATATTCGCATATGCCAACATTGTTCTTGCTGCCTCACACAATGATCTGTTTCTTATTTCAACAACACCATTTTGTTGTGGTGTATATGGTGATGAGAAATTATGCGAAATTCCTTTTCCGTTAAGAACGAATCCAACATATTATTCTTAAACTCAAACCCATTATCACTCTTTATTCGACGAACTATAACATCCGGATTCCCAGGTATATTATTTTATTTATTTATTTTGGAGTTTGTGGAGGAACTCGGTGAGTTGGTGCTTAGACTCGCCGAGTAGGGTCGCGGATTCTTATCCGGGTTCATGACTGGACTCGGCGAGTTCATGAGTGGAATCGGCAAGTCCATGCTGTTTAATAAAACCCTAATTTCCCAGGTTTGGGACCTATTTAAAGTCCCTTAGGGCCGTCATTTGCGGCTACCAAACCCAAAGAGAAACCCTAAAAGAGCTAAAGCGTTTGTGAGTGGAAAGGAGCCATTTCTTGATCTTTGTGGTTGATTCTTGCAAGAAGGAGGTGATTGCAGCTTAGAAGAGACCAAGGAGGTTGTGCATCTGTGGATTTCGAGCAAAAGACTTCATCTTTGAGGAATTATATCGCCCCTTTATCTATTTTGTTGAAGGAATCCATAGATGTAGAGTTTTTATGTCCTTTATTGGAATGATTTGTGAGAATATGGCCCCTATTCATATTGAGACTTTAGATCTGGACCCATAGTGGTCTAAAGAGCTTATTCCAGCTTGCTTTATGTTGAGCTATGGAGGTAACGAGCTTAGGATGTTATTTTCGGGGCTTAATCACCAAGTGAAACCTCCTAGACGTCCCATGAGTGTCAAGATTCGAACTTTACGTGTTTATCAGGCTTGGGAAGGTCAGATCTATGGATCAAAGGAACAGATCTGACCTCAGGGTTAGGGTTTCCCGTAAATCACTCAGTGAGTAAATTGCCTAGTTGGGGAAATGACTCGGTGAATCAGAGGGGGGTTAGAGGACTGGAGTTCAAGGAGGAACTCGCCGAGTTGAGTCGGGGTGGCCCCACAATTCATGCCAAGTGTAACTCGTTGAGCAAGGCGAGAGACTCGACGTGCCAAGCGAGACTAGAGAGTTAGTGGACACGTGTAGACTCGCCGAGTCGGGTCAAAGTTTGACCATTGACTTTTGTTGACTTTTGGAGTTTGGTCAACAATGGGGCCTTTGAGCCAAGAGAGGGGTAAAATGGTCTTTTACCCTTCTGGGGTTGCCAAGAAAGGGTTGAGTCTAGTCCCGAGAGTTATATTTATGAGAGTATTTACTTTATGTGATTAGGCAGAGGCTAGATCGTATTTCTACCGAGTCAGAGATTTACCGAGACATCTGAGGTGAGTCTTCTCACTATACTTTACCTAGTGTGGTAACAGAGTTATGTGACAGTGCATTTTAGAGTTATGTGCCAGTGTATTTTCATGTTATTTATGTGTTGTGATATGTTATATGCATGATTCAGAGTTTACAACGTAGGACCAGTGGGTCCATAGAGCTAGGACCATCGGGTCCATAGAGTTAGGGCTAGAGGGCCCACAGAGAGTTGGGGTTGGAGGATCCCACTGAGACACATTGACCAGAGGGTCAACAGAGTTGTAGCCTCGAGTGTCTAATATGTGTTAGAATGGTATTTTGGGGAACTCACTAAGCAATTATGCTTACAGTGTTATGTGTTATGTGTTTCAGGTACCAGTGATGATCGCGGGAAGGCGCTTGCATGATTCGTACACACACACGCGGAGATTATATGTTTTGATGTTGGGGTTTTGTATTGAGATAATGTTGATACAAGGTTTTGAAAAGTGAATGTGAATGATATTTTATGGTTTTTAAAAAGTGAAAAATTGTTTAAATTGTATTGAGATTATATGTTTTGATGTTGGGGTTTTGTATTGAGATAATGTGAAAAATTGTTTAAATTGTCTAATATGTGTTAGGATGGTATTTTGGTATCAGAGCCTTGGTTTGAGGGATTCGGATGCATCTTTGGGCGTATCTGAACTCAAACTGAGGATTTGAGGAAAAATTTAATAATCAAGTAAAAAATTTTTGAAGTGTAAAAAGAGTTTTGAGACAAACAGAGCAGAGCCGTGTGCACGATCAGCCAACGCCTGAACGGTGATTTCCCAAAATACCATTACAATAAGTGTTATAAGATATGTTATGTTATGCTATATGATGAATTATTTTATGCATGCTAGAGTAGAATAGGTATTCTTATTAGGACTAGAGTGGCCTGATATATGATGCCTTAGTCTAGGGGTTTTTCTGGTTGAGTTGCTTGAGAGTGTTTAGATAGCAGCGAGGAGCTTATGAGAGATCTGCTAGTGAGTAGCACGTGATTAAGAGATTAGAGTACTTGGAATTTGGGACTCTGGGAGGAGGACTTGGGATGAATGTTGATGCGGTATGGACGGTAGTATTGGGCCCGTACTACTGAAGATACTGGGTCAGTGCGCAGTCCAAGTAAGAATCCTTAGAGTACTAAGGAACAAGTAGGGTGGAGTTATCGAGTGTGATTATACTCGAGTGAGTCCCTAATATTCTTATGTTGTATTTCAGAGGGATATCATGGTAGGGACACGCCACACACCAGAGAGTAGCGGTACGAGCAATGCGGAGATCCGTAGGATCATTCATGAGGAGGTGGCTGCGGCCATCAGGGCAGAGATACCGGAGATGTTTGGGTCTATCAAGACCTCTCTGATTGAGACATTTGACAAGAGATACGCTGCTCTTTCTAAGGCTGCTGTTGCTGCGGCCACTGCAGCTATAGCTGCGACGAGGCCGCAGGGCGGTGATGCGTTGCTGTTCCGAGAATTCAGCAACGCGAAACCAACAGATTTTTGATAGGACCCAGGACCCGATTGCAGCCATGTGGTGGAAATCAAACATAGAGGGGTGTTTCTTTACTTGCTCATCTCCTGAGCATTTGAGAGTTCAGTTCGCGCTGAACCAGCTTCGCTTGGGAGCGAAGGACTGGTGGAAGTTTGTTATGGCACACTACACGCCTACTGAGCTTGCTGCAGTTTCCTGGGAGAGGTTCACTACTATGTTTCGAGATGAGTATGTTCCCCAAGTGGAGAGGGAGCCATTGGCACAGGAGTTTCTGACCATCAAGTAGGGTACCGAGTCTGTTGCAACGATTACTCAGATGTTTAATTAGAGGGCAATGTTCTGCCCAGATCGCATGTCCTCCGAGAAGGAACGTATGAACCGATATTTGAGTGTGTTGAAGAGGGATATACGAGAGTTCATGGCGAACTCGACGTACCGGACATTTGCCGAGCTTCAAGCAAATGCCCGAAAGAGGGAGATAGAGCTGGAGACCCAAGCTAGGGAGGAGGCTGAGTCTTAGGGGAGGGATCGACGGCCGGCTCAGTCCCAACCGGCAGCCAAGCAGGCCAAACTCGCTGATTCGATATCCAGGAACCAGAAGGGCCACACTTGTGGCAAGTGTGGCAAGAGTCACGATGGGGTGTGCAGAGCAGTGTCTTGCAACAAATGTGGCAAGGAGGGGCATATGGCCAAGGATTGCCCCAAGGGGTTTGCAGTATGCTTTCAATGGAACCAGACCGGACACCGGAAGGCAGAGTGTCCACAGTTACGAGGCACAATGCAGGGAGCATCTTACGGATCTGCCCATGCTGTAGTGAGAGCTACGGATAGTTGGCCCGCGAAGGTCGAGGCACCGAAGGTACGAGGGAGAGCCTTCCAGTTGACTGTGGAGGAGGTCCGTGCAACGCCGGATGTCGTGGTTGGTACTTTTCTTGTAAGTTCTGTACCTGCCTTAGTGTTATTTGACTTGGGTGCGAGTCGATCTTTTGTATCTTTGGCTTTTAGCCAGCACATCAGTATTAGTCGGGAGGCGTTGAGTCGACCTCTAATAGTTTCCATAGCGAACGAGAGAGCGGTGTATGTCACAGAGGTGATTCGAGGTTGTGTACTCGAGATTTTCGGAGTGGAGTTTCCGATTGACTTAGTCCCTATCGTGATGGGAGATGTCTGTGTCATCGTGGGCATGGACTGGTTGAGCAGATTTGGAGAGGTCATCAACTGCGAGCGACAGCTGGTGACCATACGAGACCCTAGTGGGGGAGTTCATACGGTGTACGACGAGGGTACACGTTCTAGGTCGACATTTTGTTCAGACGCTAGAGCGAGACAGAGTCTACAACTGGGATGTAAGGGATTTTTAGCATATGTGATGGACACGAGGATTGATTTAGAGAGACCAAGGTCAGTTGATGAGGTTCCGATAATGTGTGAGTTCCCGGATGTATTTCCGGAGGAGTTGTCGGGTGTGCCTCCCGAGAGGTACATAGAGTTCAGTATCGATTTGGTTCTGGGGGCTGTGCCTATCGCCAGGGCGCCCTATCACCTTGCACCTCCAAAGATGCAGGAGTTATCCTCCCAACTTCAGGAGCTGGTGGCGAAGGGGTTTATTCGGCCGAGCAGTTCGCCGTGGGGAGCGCCTATCCTTTTTGTGAAGAAAAAGGATGGTTCACACCGAATGTGCATTGATTACCGGGAGTTGAACAAGTTGACGGTCAAGAACTGTTACCCGTTGCCGAGGATCGACGATTTGTTCGATAAGTTGCAGGGAGCATCTTGGCTCTCCAAGATCGATTTGAGGTCTGGATATCGTCAAGAGAGGGTGCGAGATGAGGATATCCAGAAGACAGCGTTCAGGGTGTGCAGGCCGATGTTGGATCGCTCAGTGAACGTATTCATCGACGACATATTGGTGTATTCGAGATCCATAGAGCAGCATTAGGAGCATTTGAGAGAAATCCTCGGGGTTTTGAGATCGGAGAGGCTTTATGCCAAATTCTCCAAGTGTGATTTCTGGTTACGAGGGGTCCAGTTCCTAGGGCATCTCTTTAACCAGAAAGGGATATTGGTCGATCCGACCAAGATTGAGGCAGTGATGAGTTGGGAGGTGCCGAGGTCACCTACAAAGATCAGGAGTTTCCTAGGATTGGCAGGCTATTACTGGAGACTTATCAGGGATTTCTCCAAGATCGTCGTGCCACTCACCAAGTTGACCTGGAAGGGTGTTGCTTTTTCATGGGGCCCAGAGAAGCATGCCTCCTTTGAGACACTTCGCCAGAGATTATGTAAAGCCCCGATGCTAGCCCTTCCGGAGAGAATGGAGGATTTCATGGTGTATTGCGACGCGTCGATATCATGGTTGGGAGCGGTGCTTATGCAGAGGAGGCATGTGATAGCATATGCATCGAGGCAGCTGAAGCCTCATGAGACGAGGTATCCCACCCACGATTTAGAGTTGGGGGCAGCAGTGTTCGCCCTCAAGATCTGGCGTTACTATCTGTATGGCGTCCGGTGTACCATATACACGGATCACAAGAGCCTGAAGTACTTGATGGATCAGCCCAACCTGAATATACGATAGAGGAGATGGTTGGACATGGTAAAGGATTATGATTGCGAGATCATGTACCACCCGGGTAAGGCTAACGTGGTAGCCGATGCCCTGAGACGTAGGTCGAAGAGCGTCCCGATGCGAGACGTTTGCATGAGATTAACAGTGATGACACTGGTGTTGGACACCATTCGAGGGGCCCAGGCTGAGGCCGTGAGACCAGAAAACCAAAAGAGAGGGCGAGTTATCGGGCAGGTATTGGAGTTCGTTACCGATAGCCAGGGGCTTATGACATTTCAGTGTCAGATTTGGGTACCGTTTGTGGGCGGGACGCGTACCATTTTGATGGAAGAGGCACATCGATCGAAATTCTCGATCTATCCCGGGGCCACTAAGATGTATTTTGACCTGAAGAGGGAGTATTGGTGGCCCTGTATGAAGAGGGACGTCGTGTGGTTCGTTGAGAGGTGCCTAACTTGTCGTAGGGTTAAGGCCGAGCACCAGAGACCGCATGGTAAGTTCCAGCCGTTAGAGGTTCCCGAGTGGAAGTGGGAACATATTACGATGGATTTTATCACCAAATTGCCGAGGACTGCGAGGGGCATCGATGCAATTTGGGTGATTGTAGACAGGTTGACGAAGAGCGCTCATTTCCTTGCTATCAGTGAGAGCTCTTCCGCAGACAGGTTGGCAGAGATGTACGTGAGGGAGATGGTATCGCAGCATGGAGTACCGATCTCGATTGTCTCAGATCGAGATGTGCATTTCACTTCCATATTCTGGAAGAAATTTGATGAGGAATTGGGTACGAGGCTGCATTTTAGTACCACATACCACCCACAGACTGACCGGCAGAGCGAGCGGACAATTCAGATGCTCGAGGACAAGCTCCGAGCATATATGTTGGATTTCGGCGGGAGTTGGGACACATATTTTCCCTTGGCAGAGTTTTCTTACAACAACAACCATCATTAGAGAATTGGTATGCAACCCTTTGAGTTGTTGAATGGGAGGAGGTGTCGACCCCCATTTGCTGGGGAGAGGTAGGGCAACGTGTGATGGGTAGTACAGAGATAGTGCTTCAGACGACGGAACAAATATAGCAGGTCAGACAGAGGTTGTTGACCGCTCAGAGTCGCTAGAAGATTTATGCGGACAAGCGTCGGTCCGAGCTCGAGTTTCAGGTCGGCGACTTCGTGCTCCTGAAGGTCTCTCCTTGGAAAAGAGTGATCTAATTCAGGAAGAGGGGCAAGCTGGGGCCCCGATATATTGGTCCTTTCAGGTTGATCACGAGAGTAGGCAGGGTAGCCTACCATTTGGAGCTACCTACAGAGTTGGGTCAGATTCATGACACCTTCTACGTGTCGCAGCTGAGAAGGTGTATAGCCGATGAGTCGGAAGTGGTACCATTAGAGGATATTCAGGTGGATGTGAGCCCGAACTATGTTGAGAAACCGGTGGTGATTAGGGATCGGAAGATCAAGGTTATGAAGAACAAAGAAGTGCCTCTGGTGCAGGTCCAGTGGCAGCATCGGAAAGGGTCAGAGTTGACTTGGGAGCCGGAGCGTGAGATGCGTGAGCAGCATTCAGAGTTGTTTGCAGAGTGAGACTTCGAGGATGAAGTCTGATTCTAGTGGGCGAGAATTGTAACATCTGGATTCCCAGGTATATTATTTTATTCATTTATTTTGGAGTTTGTGGAGGAACTCGGCGAGTTGGTGCTTAGACTTGCCGAGTAAGGTTGCGGATTCCTATCCGGGTTCATAACTAGACTCGGCGAGTTCATCAGTGGACTAGGCGAGTTCATGAGTGGACTCGGTGAGTCCATGCTATTTAATGAAACCCTAATTTCCCTGGTTTGGGACCTATTTAAAGGCCCTTAGGGCCGTCATTTGTGGCTACGAAACCCCAGAGAGAAACCCTAAACGAGCTAGAGCGTTTGTGAAAGGAAAGGATCCATTTCTTGATCTTTGTGGTTGATTCTTGCAAGAAGGAGGTGATTCCAGCTTAGAGGAGACCAAGGAGGTTGTGCATCTGTGGATTTCGAGCAAAAGACTTCAACTTTGAGGTATTATATCGCCCCTTTATCTGTTTTGTTGAAGGAATCCATAGATGTAGAGTTTTTATGTCCTTTATTGGAATGAATTGTGAGAATATGGCCCCTATTCATATTGAGACTTCAGATTTGGACCCATAGTGATCTAAAGAGCTTATTCCAGCTTGCTTTATGTTGAGCTATAGAGGTAATGAGCTTAGGATGTTATTTTTGGGGCTAAATCACCAAGTGAAACCTCGTAGACGTCCCATGAGTGTCAAGATTCGAGCTTTATGTGTTTATCAGGCTTAGGAAGGTCAGATCTATGAATCAAAGGAACATATCTGACCTCAGGAGGTCAATTGAGTTTATGCATGGCATGAACTCGCCGAGTCCAAGGGCAGACTCGGCGAGTAGGGTTAGGGTTTCCCGTAAATCACTCAGTGAGTAACTTGCCAAGTTGGTGGAATGACTCAGTGAGTTAGAGGGGGGTTAGAGGACTGGAGTTCAACGCGGAACTCGCTGAGTTGATCTTGAGACTCGGCGAGTTGAGTCGAGGTGGCGCCGCGATTCATGCCAGGTGTAACTCGTTGAGCAAGGGGAGAGACTCGTCATGCCAACCGAGACTAGAGAGTTAGTGGACACGTGTAGACTCACCGAGTCACCCAAGTGCACTCGACGATTCGGGTCAAAGTTTGATCGTTGACTTTTGTTGAATTTGGAGTTTGGTCAACAATGGGGCGTTTGAGCTAAGAGAGGGGTAAAATGGTCTTTTACCCTTCTGGGGTGCCAAGAGAGGGTTGAGTCTAGTCCCGAGAGTTATATTTATGAGAGTATTTACTTTATGTGATTAGACAGAGGCTAGATCGTATTTCTACCGAGTCAGAGATTTACCGAGACATCTGAGGTGTGTCTTCTCACTATACTTTACCTAGTGTGGTAACTGAGTTATGTGACAGTGTATTTTAGAGTTATGTGCCAGTGTATTTGCATGTTATTTATGTGTTGTGATATGTTATATGCATGATTCAGAGTTTAAAGAGTAGGACCAGTGGGTCCATAGAGCTAGGACCTTCGGGTCCATAGAGTTAGGGCCAGAGGCCCACAGAGAGTTGGGGTTGGAGGGTCCCACTGATACACATTGACCAGAGGGTCAACAGAGTTATAGCCTCGAGTGGCTAAAATGTGTTAGAGTGGTATTTTGAGGAACTCACTAAGCAATTATGCTTACAGTGTTATGTGTTATGTGTTCCAGGTACCAGTGATGATCGCGGGAAGGTGCCAACATGATTCATACACACACACACACGGAGATTATATGTTTTGATCTTGGGGTTTTGTATTGAGATAATGTTGATACAAGGTTTTGAAAAGTGAATGTGAATGATATTTTATGGTTTTTAAAAAGTGAAAAATTGTTTAAATTTTTACGGTGTTACACGAACATTTTTTTTTCAGACTCATCTCTATCTTTTTGATAAAATCAATCATTGTTTGAGCTACTTCAGATTTTAACCTGAGAAAAAATACCCATGTGAAACGTGAAAAATCATCAACTATAACCAAAATGTACCGTTTCTTTTTAATTGTTTCAAAATTCGAAGGTCCACAAAGGTCAATATGAAGAAGTTCCCATGGTTCAACAAATTTTGAGTTTATCATGATAGGATGTCCTTTGCGATGTTTTTTTCCTTGTTCGCAAGCTGCACAAAGAGTATTATTATCAAATTTTAACACATGAAGACCACAAACTAAATATTCTATAACAAGCTTGTTTAAATTTTGAAACTTTAAATGTGATAAACGTCTAGGCCATAACCAACTGACATCACTTGAAGCTTTCGAAAGCAGACAAACAGATGGTTTGCCCATTATTGGTTTAATATCCAGTGTGAACATATCACCATATTGTTTTGATTTTAGCAACGCTTCATTCGTCTTCACTTTTGAGATTATACTCCCTTCTTTGTTAAACACCACTTGATTTCTACTGCCCACAACTAATTGTGAAACACTAATCAAGTTATGTTGAAGACCTTCCACATATGCAACTCGATTTACTGTGAATTGTCCATTTGTTACTTTGCCATATCCTTTCATTTGACATTTTTTATGATTACCAAACTTCACTACTCCAACATTTTCAAGACTTCAAAAATCTCTTAAATTCTCCTTCCTTCTAGTCATGTGACGTGAGCAACCACTATCAATATACCACTTCGTATCATATTGCTCGTCACAGAGTACCTGCATTTAATTAAAGAATTTAGGTACCCAAGGCTTTTTGGGTCATTGGTTATTAGTTTGAAACAAGGAGTGAATTTTAAAACTAAAAGCCCATGTTCGAATTTTTTCAGTTATACACATCATTATCTAAAGATATTGAAATATAATTTTTTGATAGTTTCGGATTCTCATTAGATTGCACCTTAGGCTTCTCAATTCTTGTTAATTTGTTGATTGGTTTCCATCTCTGTACCGGAATATCAGAATCTTGAGAAGATAAACTTCTAGTTGTTGATTCATTCAAATACTTTTCATAAGCTGCTTTGATCTGAACTTGAGAAAAACTCCCAGACTGATACCTTTTGCCTTGTCCTTCAAGCCAATTATTGATAGAACGAATTTCTGATTTTTCATTTGAACACGTAACTTTTGTTGGTTTTGTGATTGAAAGATTTGGAAAATTTGGCTTTTGTCGAGTAAATGTAACTTTTGATTTGAAAATTTTGTTTGGAACTTGTTGACTATTCGTTGATTTTCGACCATTGTTAAGTTTTTTATCATTCACAACCTAGTGTGATTTCTCATACTTTCAAATGTTATCAAATTTTCGAATATGTGCAACCTTTTGATTTACTGGAAATTTGTCTATTACACTCATTGGATGATGAAAAGACGTGTATTTTTTGTTTTGCTATGGCAATTGGTTTTTGAGAACTCTTAGCTTTTGAAGAATTTGTGAATTTAGACTTTGAAACACTGACTGTCTCATACGAAACTTTGGATTTAGTCAGAGCGGGTTTTTCATTAGACACCACTTGCCAAAAAATTACTTTTCGTGCCTTTCTTTTTGAAACTTTGTATTCTTTTGAAAAGTTGTTAACAATCACTTTGAATTCGTTTCAATTAAGTTTCACAATTGGAGTTGAATAAACAACTTCTTTTGTAACATCTTTTTCATTTTCTGATTTAACAACCCATCTTTGTTTTGAGTGAAAAATATATGAATTCTTAGTGAGATTGTTTGCACTTGTGTTTTGATTTGAAAAGAATCCTTCATCAGTTGAACGCTTATTATCGTCTTCGACCAATTTGTTGAATTCGGGCTTGACGTTCTCAACATTCCCAGTTGTGACAAATACTTGATTTGGAAAAACTACATCATCTGTGGATGTAAAATTTGGATACACGACAGTATGAGTTTCCAAAAAATGAGCACCTTTTTCATTCATCACTTTGTCAAATTTTTTAGTTTCTCCATAAACTTGTTTAACAACAACTCTTGGAATTGATGTTTCAGTTGAAACTTTCTTTTCTGTTTTATGAACATTTGAAGCTTTGATGTCGTCCTCCTCATCATCACTACTATCTGTCTGACTATCTCAAACTTCCACATCATCAAAGTCAAAAAATTTCGAAGTAGAGGGTATTCCAATGTCATCCTCAACCATCGAATCATTAACAATTTCATTACCTTTGGCCTTAGATGTGATATTAATGATAGACAACTGAGAACAATCAATACTTTCTTCTTCTTCAATTTCACTGATTTCGCTGAGATTATCTGAATTCTCATCGACATCAGCAAAATTGAGTTGTGAATCAAGTTTCGAATGCTCAGTTCTTTTCAAAATTTTCACTTTCTCATCTTTTGTCAAAATTTCATTAACAATATTAACCCATTCATCAGCATTTAAAAGCTCATCTATTTTACAACGCCATATGCAAACCTATCATCTAGTACATTTTTAAAATCAGCTATTGTGTTTTCACAATCATATGACATGACATAAACTTTTTCTCTTTCGAATGCAAGAAAATGCAATAGTTTACGATGTTGTTCTTTGCTAATTTCAGAAGAATGATGTAATGTTGTTAATTTTGCATACAACCGTTTTGTAGAATTACAATAGATATTATGTTCAGCCAACAACATTTTTACATCTTTATCTACATTCTCTCTATCACGATTGACATTTCCTTATTGCAACTCTAGATACTCTACCCCGCATCGTTTCGTGTCTAGAAACTTTTGTGTCTTAAGCAATTGATTATTAAGTTTCTTTTCCTTATTACTTAGCAGACACAACAATAGCATCAAAGTAAGCAACAGTATCATCAAAAGCAATTATTTCAGAATCATATGCATGTAAAGGAATATTGAAAGATTCGAGTATAGAACGTACCTTTGTTGTCATTGAAGATTTGGCACTTGACTTCTAAATGAAGCAATGTCCAGATATCTGTTCTGCTTCTCCATCCTCGAATTCTGTAAACATGGCACCATGAGTAGGATGTCTCATCTCCTCATCATCAGACTCGGATGACCAAATCTGATAGGTACCACTTTTTTCATCTTCATTCTCTCCTCTTGCCACAAGAGACAACCGTTTGGCCTTCTCACGAACTTCCTCCAGTTTTTCATCATAGTATCCTTCATCCTTCACTCTATTCTTCTTCTCCTCTTTCTTTCGAAGCATACAATCAATTGCAAAGTGATTCACACCATTGTAGTAATGACAATCTATACCAGAATCTCCTTTCAGTTACTTTTCTGCCTTAAACTCTTTCACCTTGTCATCATTGTTCTCAGGCTTTTCAAATTTCTTTTTCTCTTCTACACCAGACTTCGTAAGATTTCCTTTCATCTCACTATGATTTCCCTTAGAATTAAAAGGCTTTTTGAAAAACTTCTTAACTCGATTATTCGAATAAAACACAATAGCTTCATCATCGGAATTCAAGAGGAAACCTTCTTCATCGGAATTCTCCTTTTCAACAAATTCCACCTCAGACACTTTCGAAACCAGAGCTAGTGGTCCTCCTAAACTGTGACAACCCGAAATTTCTAACTTTCATTCTTCAATGTTATCAAAGATTAGCTTCGTTTTGCTATTCTATAATAAGGTTTATGAGTCTAAATGAGTGCATAAAGCCTAGTATAATTGGGATACTTGTCGGAGGATGGAATAGTTAGAGGATAGCATTGGAAAATCGAGCCAAACACACCAACTTAGGTGTGTGTGGCCAGCCAGCCGCACACACCCAACCTCACGCACCTCCAGCCGCACTCACCTCCTATATATATGAAATCCTTGGTCTCTTGATCATTTCTTACATTTCTTCAAAGCAACGACTTAAAATCCTCTCAAGTATCATCCAAAAGGTAACAACTTTCACCAAGAACACCAAGAACACCATGTTTTTGGCAGCACACACCATCTGGCAGCACACCTGGCCGCAGACATGGCTGCACACATGTATTGGCAGCACACCTGGCCGCACACACACATATAGTGTGTATTTTGGCCATACACCTTCTTGTATAGCCTTATAACCCTTCATACAATCATATATGATTGTAACACTTCATTATAAGTGTTTACTAGTCCCTAAGGTAGTCCCAAAATCATCAATTAGTTGTTCATAACACTAATTATATCCATATATGTGCCAATATATGCTAAATAGGATTCGCGTGTGTACTCAAGTCACCACTTGACACCTAGCAACTAATCCAACATTGTCATCAGAACCACTCACTACAGGTGAGTTCATACCCCTATTAATCAACCTTTGAAATGTTTTAAATGCTTTTATGGGGGAGAATACGAGTTAAATCTTGATAAGTTATTAGATCAATCACATGTAATTAATAACTAGTATATTATTGGAAATTTAAATACTTCAAACTGTTTTACCAAGCAAGTGACTTTAAACTGTCATTAAACTATTCCACATGTTTTAAACTCTTATATTGTTAAAAACCATGCTTAATACATATATATAGTTATATAAATAGAGTTTGAAGGACTTAGGAGAAATAACCCACTTTACTTCCTGTTCCTCGTTTGATTGTGGTCCTAAAGTACCCGGTTATTTGTCCGAGTGTCGTTGAATCCTTATTTATATATTATGTGTATATGTATTGACATAAAGATTTATATCTTAGTTCAATACATTCAGTCATTCCTCAAATTACTAATAAACTATAATAGGTATAGTTAGGGTTATACTACTTACTACTTTTAGTTTCAAGAAACATACAAGGAGTCAGTTCATTTATAAGTCAATACTTATTTCTACTAGAACAAATACATGATATTACTATGAGAACATATACAACTATACTAGAAGGATAACATATACAACTATACTAGAAAGAGAACATATACAACGATACTAGAACAGAAACAATACATTACATATACATACATACATTTACATAAATGTGATCCACTATATCGGAGCATGCCTTAAATGTCATGGCCCAAGTTGTAACCAGAGTCTCTTGGAGGGACATCGTGAGTTTGCGTATAGATCTATGCTAGATTGACTATCCTACACCTTGCTGCTAGCTATAGCCGGACTTGCAGGTCTGCGGGTGCCAAACGTCATACCATTTTTACGACCTACATTTGTCGTTATTACTCGGTCGTTAGTATGGTACAATTAATCTCATGATACCTTGATACAGATTCGGTTTAAAGTAGTTAGTACGACAGTAGTTCCTATAATACAACACTACATTACTACATTAATTTACCCTTTACAATTATTTAGTGATCTTTTCACTTAAACAATAATGTACAAACTATATTTTGATAATGATAGTTACACTTGGGAAAATTACACACATTTACGATAAACGGACGTACAAAACAGTTACGCCTTGGGAGAAGGCTACTTTTAATAGAAAATATAGTTTTTTCTGAGAGATTCAAACTTTTACAAGCACGTAAAAACATTTACATACTGTTATCAACAATGTTTACAAACTATTGTTTAAAACTATGTTCAAACGTTTTGATACAAACACCGACACTAAAATACTTATGAATTCACCAGCTTAATGCTGATAAACTCTTTCAAAATAACTTGTATTCTCAGGTCATTAGTAGACAGGTACCGAGACCAGCTTTTGAGAAGATGGAGCATATTCAGGACTCATCTCTTTATTTTATTTTACATTTTTGGTGTCTATAACTGTATAGAACACGCTTGTATTAAAATTATATATTTAATGCAATGAATGATGTTGTTTGCTTGTTTGCTATTATTCTGTGTTGTGATACTTTACATGACGTCCTCCGCCCCAGAACGTTTCCGCCGTTCTCGGTTTTGGGGTGTGACATAAACTCTGTTTCGCTTCATCCATTATTTCAGACACTTCACTTGCATGTGTCTTCAGCTGATTGTAAACATAATTCAAAGAAGAAGTATCAATTTTTGTTGATTTTTGATCATCACACTAACACTCCTCCATTCCTTCCTAAGTCCCATAACAAAAGTAAGATTATACTCCATTAGAGACCTTGTGATTCCATAGCGATTACATCTGTAGATCAACTCATTCAGACAATCATATTAAACTTTAGTTGTTTCAGCTTCCTTCTATTTGAACTCTTTCAACTCAACCAAACATTGCTTAATAGAATTGATCTTAGTCTTCTCGCTTACTTGATACTTTTCCTTGAGAGTATTGCAGATATGCTTAGCAATTTTACAACTACGAATGTAGTTATAAACAACAGGTGGTAAAGCACCTCTCAATTCTCTCATACAACGCTTTTCGTGTTTCTCCAGTCTTGTTTGGTGATCTTTAACAGCAGAAGTAGTTCCAGATGAACCAATATTTTGAACATTTGATGGAGGTTGAACTGTTCTTTTGATGCAATTCCACAACTCTTCATCCAGACCTTTCAAGTAGTCTTCTATATGATCAGGCCACTGATCGTAGTATTCTGGAATCACCATTGGAATTTTGGTTGATGATCCGAGAAGATGAGAATACGAAGTCATTGTGTTCATGTTGAAGTTCACCATTGATGAACACATGAGAAAAAATTTAGAAATAACAGAAAACTTGATGAATTTGAGATTTGATCAAACGACTTGATTATAAACTTATAATCGATCACTCGATTATACAATTTGAATGCAGAATCTAATCAAATTTGTAGATCATACGTGATTTTCAAAACGAAAAGCCTGAAAACTTTTGAAACAAAAAAATTACTCAAAATCAAAGGATTCGGAAAAAAAATTAGATCAATGCAATTTGATTCATGCTCTGATACCAATTGTAGAAGAAGTGTGTATGAGAAATCGATTAAGAATAAGATTAATCAATGTAATGAACTCAGAAAGTAAATAAGACTTTGAAGTTTCTATTACTCTCAGTAAGCTTGATTACAAAACATAGACTACGAAATCTAGAAAACTCGTTATTCTAAACCAAAGCTTAGTTCCTATTTATAGGGAACATGAGAGTACAAAAAATATTAAGTCTGGAACCTTTACACTTCGTACAAAAGTGACTTAGTAAATACATTACATACGAAAATAGACTAAACACAATTCGACTCTTTACAAGACTTCGACCCTAACAGGGAAGGCATTCCAAACTCATACTGAGGACTCGTTAGCATACCAGATACAAGCTGAGGACCGAGTGGTATGCCAGACTCGTACTGAGGGCTTAAGGGTATTGGAGCATTCCAGTTGTGAGCTGAGGGCCAGGGGAGCATGCCAGACTCGCACTAAGCTCTGATCAGTTATATTTCAGTCTTAAGACTGAAGGGGGCTAGCCAGTCATAAGTTGTGGGCTCGAAAGAAAACCAGACTTTTGATGTGGGCTCGGAGGCAAGCCAGATGTGTGTTCTGGGCCCGGAAGGTAAGCAAGACTCACACTGTGGGCCCAACGGGTAATCCAATCTGTAGACTGTGGACCCATTACATGCTGTTATTATGTGTGTAATTTGTTATGTATCAGTATTTTGGGAGAACTCACTAAGCTTCAGGCTTACAGTTTCAATTTTTGTTTCAGGTACCTCGGATGATCGCGGGAAGGCAAAGGCATGATCGTATAGCTACTCACTTTTTATGACTTTGTGTACTGGGATACTTTGATGTACAACCATTTTGATAACAAAGTTGTAATAACTATTGGTTTGTAAATGTTTTAAAAAGTTTAAAATTGGCATGATTTTTATGGATGTTACAAGTTGGTATCAGAGTCTTGGTTTGAGTGAATTGGAGGAACACTTGTGTGAATCCAGGCTCAAACTAAGGAAAATATCTTCAAAATGATTATCAAAAAGGTTTTTCAAAATAATTAAAGGATGATGCAGAGTGTACGATCAGTCGGAGCCAGTAAGTAACCCCAAAATACCATGCGGTTATCTGATATTGAGATATGTTAGAACAGCATGCTAGTACTAGGCTAGGGATCTTCAAGAATTTCATGATAGAATTTCCTGATTATATGATGCATGGTAGCCTAGGGCTTTCCTTATATGAAATTGACATCATTATTGTAGTTGCTTAGTGTATATATCACGGTTGTACATAATTAAGATCTTATAGCCGGAGAATGTTTGGTTTGACCTTATTTCCTGTTCTTGTTTAATGAAGGGCGTAGGGTAGGATCAGATATTCGAAAGTATATAGGGTCTAGCGTAATGTATGGCTAGCATATACTAGTGTTGTAGGCTTGGTGGAAGTTTCATGGATGGTTGAGTTGTGCGGGGTCAGTAGGCTAGTTATGAGGTAGTTAGCTTTCCTCTAGGAGTGAGGATCTACAGATCACCATGCATGTGTATATTGTTAGGGTGTTGTGATGATACTTGAGACAAATATGGGTAGGTCTGCAAGGTAGTATGTGCCCGTACTACTAAAAGCACAGGACCCATACGCGTAGCAATGAAGTCACAACCCTTAGGGTTTAGTTGGGAGTTGGTTCCCTCTTATTTATGCGGATTATCTGATATCTTGCTGGTGTAATTTTAAAATCGTGATTACGAGGTGTTTCGTGAATGGATCTAGATCGGGATCGGGACACGGCAATCAGGGTGCCCCGATAACACCCGAGATCATCGACCAGGATAGGGAGATCATCCGTGAGGGAGATCATCCGTGAGGACGTGGTCAAGATTGTCCGGGGTCATATTCTGGAGATGTTTGGGTCTATTAAGACCGACATGATGGAGAATTTTGATGATCTATACGGAACCCTAGTTGAGACAGCCGCCGCAACAACTACATCAACAGTAACAGCGGCAGGAGGAGAAGTTGGCCGAGCTTTTCAATATCGGGACTTCGATAACACGAAGCCCCCAACATTTGATGGTACTCAGGATTCGATCAGGGCCATGAGGTGGTTGTCTGACATGGAGGGTTGTTTCCTCACGTGCTCATGTCATACTGACCAAAAGGTCAGATGTGACCTGAACTTGCTGAGGTCCGGGGCAAAGGACAGGTAGAGACCGATGACAAGGTCTTATTCGGATGACCAGAGAGCTGCGGTTACTTGGGAGCAATTTAGGGATATGTTTCACGCTAGCTATATTCCATAGGTCGAGAGGGAGAGGCTAGTTCAAGATTTTTTGGAGTTGAGACAGGATAGTGAGACCGTGATTAAGATCATCGTTATGTTCACGGAGAGGGTGATGTTTTTCCCGGAGTTTGCTTCTGAGCAGGCTCAGATGATACGTTATCTGAGCATGCTTAAGACTGACATCCATCGGTTGTTGCTACCCAGTGATGTGACACTCTGCTAGAGTTACAGGAGGCTACAAGATGGCGTGAGTTGGAGATCGACATATAGTTACGGAAGCAGAAGCGGGCCCCATCGCAGTCACAACCAGCGCCGAAGTGGTCCAAGACCGCTAATACTAGGACCGGAGGTCAGCACGGTCGCACTTGTGGAAAGTGCAGAAAGGGTCATTCTGGAGTTTGTCGATCAGGTAGAGGGTGCCACAAGTGTGGCAAGGAGGGGCATTATGCGAAGGATTGTCACCAGCCTGCTCCAGTTCTGAGTGTGAGGTTATGTTAGCACTGTTAGCAGATTGGCCATGTGAAGGCAAACAGTCCGTTGCCCGCCGTTAAGCCGACGCAGACTCCCACACCAGCCACATTGAGGATTACAAATGGGAGACAGGGTAGAGCAGAGCCCCCGAGGGCTCAGGGATGCACCTTCCAGCTTACAGTAGAGGAGGCCAGGGCTGCACCAGATATGGTTGCTGGTATGTTCCTATCCTTATCTTACTGATTATATATGTTTTATGCTTATCTATTTGTACCTGTGATTAGGTACCTTTTTAGTGAACTCCTTGCCTGCCTTGTATTATTTGACTCAGGGGCAATTCGGTCGTTTGTATCTCATACATTTAGTAGGGAGTTCAATTGGGAAGTCGGTCGTTTGTATCTCATACATTTAGTAGGGAGTTCAATTTGCCAGTAGGAGAGCTAGAGTGCCCGTTGCGAATCTCTATCGGGGATATGAGCTGGAGATCTTCGGGGTGTCTTTCCCGATAGACTTGATTCCGATTCCCTTGGGGGATGTGTGTGTAATCGTAGGTACAAACTGACTTAGTCGCTTTGGAGCTATGATTGATTGCAAGGGTCAGCAAGTGGTGGTTCAAACCCCAATTAGGGGAGAACTGATTGTCTATGGAGAGGGTACCAGAATGGGATCAGATTTTTGTTTAGCTACCAGGGCTCGGCAGTACATTCAGCATGGGTGTACGGCTTATCTAACGTATGTGGTGGATACGTGGGTCAAAGATCAGATTTCAGTTTCAGAGGTTCTGGTGGTCAGGGAGTTTTTGACGTGTTCCCGAAGGAGTTACTAGGAGTGCCTCTGGAGAGGCAGGTCGAATTTACGATTGACCTAATGCTAGGTGTGGCTCCTATTGCTAAGGCGTCGTATCGGTTGGCACCACCAGAGATGTAGGAGCTGTCATCACAGCTGCAGGAACTGTTGGGTAAGCAATTCATTCGGCCGAGCAGTTCTCCATGGGGAGCACCAGTTCTCTTCGTCAGGAAAAATGATGGTTCACACCAGATGTGCAATGGTTATCGGGAGTTGAACAAGTTGACGGTGAAGAACCATTATCTACTCCTGAGGATAGATGATCTTTTCGATCAGTTGGATGCAGAGGGCATCTTGGTTCTGCAGGATAGACCTTAGGTCTGGGTACCATCATGTCAGGGTTAGGGAGGAGGACGTAGAGAAGACCGTGTACCAGACTCATTATGGACAATACGAGTTCGTGGTGATGTAGTTTCATCTCACCAACACGCCTGCAATATTTATGGACCTGATGAATTTAGTCTGCAGACCGATGCTCGATCGCTCGGTCATCGTATTCATAGACGATATCTTGGTATACTCCAATACCCGAGAGCAACATGAGGAGCATCTACGAGAGTTATTGGGAGTTTTTGAGGCGAGAACGGCTACATAACAAGTTCTCGAAGTGAAAGTTTTTTTTACGAGAGGTTCAGTTCCTAAGACACCTCGTTAACAAGGAGGGGATTTTCGTCGATCCGGCCAAAATCGAGGCGGTTATGTAGTGTGAAGTTCTGAAATCTCCCTTGGATATCAGGAGCTTTCTGCGATTGGCAGGGTACTATCGGAGATTCATATAGGATTTCTCCAAGATTGCACTACCCATCACTCGTATAATGAGGAAGGGGTGGATTTCCAGTGGGGCCCCGAGCAGCAGAGGGCGTTTGAGACCCTCCGACAGCGTTTATATGCGGCTCTAGTATTGACTCTTCTAAAGGGAGTCAAGGAATTTGTGGTGTTCTGTGATGCATCCATCACGAGACTAGGAGCAGTCCTCATTCAGAGAGGATGGGTGATAGCATACGCATCGAGGCAACTGTAGCCGCACGAGACGATATACCTTACTCCTGATCTGGAGTTGGGAGCGGTGGTATTCGCTCTCAAGATTTGGAGACATTATCTCTATAGGGTCCACTATACAACATACACAGATCACAAGAGCCAGAGACACATCATGGATCATCCGAACTTGAACATGAGATAACACAGGTGGCTTGATGTAGTCAAGACTATGACTGTGAGATCAGTTATCACCCAGGTAAAGCGAACATGGTTACGGATGCTCTGAGCCACAAGTCAGTTGGATCTTCCATTCTAGAAATATGTATGAGGATATCAGTGAATTCTCCACTTGTGGGCTTGATTAGAGAGGCTCAGGCTGAGGGCATGCGACCAGAGAACTAGAAACTAGAGAGGATTAGGGGTGAGAATACCTGATTTGTGCATGATAGCTGGGGATTATTGCCCCGATGCTGTTGGGTATAGGTTCCGATGTCTGGTGGGGTCAGACAGATGGTTATGGAGGAGGCTCATAAGTCTCACTTCTCTATTCACCCGGGAGCCACTAAGAAGTACTAGGACTTGAGTTTGAGCTACTAGTGGTTGTGCATGAAGCGATAAATCGCTTGGTACGTCGAGAGGTGCTTGACCTGCAGGATGGTCAAGGCCGAGCATTAGAGGCTGCATGGCAAGTTGTAGCCTCTAGAGATTCCCATTTGGAAATGGGAATAGATCACGATGCACTTCATTACCAACTTGTCGAGAATGGCAAAGGGATTTGATGCCATATGGGTCATCATGAATCGATTGACCAAGAGTGCCCATTTCCTGGCCATACGGGAGAGCTCATCGGCCGATAAGCTGGCCGACATGTATGTTCGCGAGATCGTTGCTCGCCCCGGAGTTCCGATCTCTATTGTTTCCGACCATGATGTTAGGTTCACCTCCCGTTTCTGGCAGAAGTTCCACGAGGAGCTAGGCACGCAGCTTAACTTTAGTACAGCTTATCATCCACAAATCAACAGCCATAGTGAGCGGACCATACAGACCCTCGAGGACATGTTGATGGCTTGTGTCATCATTTTCGATGGGAGCTAGGATTCCCACCTATCCTTTGCCGAGTTCGCCTACAACAACAACTATCATTCCAGCATTGGCGCCCCACCTTTTGAGTTGTTATATGGGCGGAGATGTCGCACCCCGGTTGATGGGTTTTTGCCATAAAAACATCCTATGTGCTCATGCAAACCCTAATGCTTGGATCTAGGTTTCTCTATTGTACGTGCAATTCATCCAAGACTTTAAACCCTAGATCTAGCATATGATAATCAATTTTAACATAAGAATGGGGTTTAGATCTTACCTTGATTGTTGTGTAGCAACAAAAATCTCAAATCCTCCTTTGTAATGGCTTTAGAAAGCTTAGAGCCACAATTGTCACTCCTCTAATGGCTCACAAACACCAAGAGCAAGAGGATGAAGAATGAGAAGAGAAGAGGCTACCCAAAACGTCCAGAAACCCTAGTAGAACTCTTAGCCACGTTTTTGGGGCTTAACGGTACTATATATATATATATATATATATATATATATATATATATATATATATATATATATATATATATATATATATATATATATATATATATATATATATATATAGGCTATTAGGGTTTTCAACTAGGAAACCCTAATCAGACTGCTTAAGCCCTAAGCAGCCCATGGACCCTTTTAGAATATCCCATGGATGATTTCTAATGGGTTTCCCCATAGAATTCGTCCAACCTATTATTCCAAGGTGATCCATAGCCCAAATGCAATTATCTTGTAACTACAGTTCAAGTCCCATAAGTTTAATTAATCTCTTCTAGCCACAAAATTAATTATTAATTAATTCTTGACTAATATTAATTAAACAATATGATTTCTCCTTTAATATATTATTCTCATAATATATAAATAAATCATAATTAATCCTTTCTCTCCATAATTCATCCTATCAAGTTGCTTTGGTGAAGGCAACCCAAAAGGACCATGCATCATCGGGTCAAGTACATACCAAAATAGTTATGGACTGAGACATGTTGGATTAGTGTCTAAGTCCATAACTATTTTGGTATGTACTTGCGAATCGGTGGAACATTGATAATATGTAAACGCACTACTAACTTGGTGTTGTAAAACATATTGTTGTGTGTAATTCGGTGGGTGAGTGCAAGCAAGCATTGTATCAAAGTTTATCCGTTCCTTTTATCCAAAGTAGGATAAAAGCGATATCTTTGGGCCCCTCGATGATTTAGTGATAACAAACGTAAATGCTCGGCCGGGCTAGGGCTACTTTGATTTGTTCAATTAGTCAGTCGTCATAAATCGGGAATCGAGATATAGTACAAAGAGAATGATTTGAAATCATATCTCATATGATATCTAGAATGGAGGAATATATGATCCATTATCTAAGGACACGCGCATCTGATAGAATCAGAGTTGACAACGGCTTTGGAAAGCTACGATTGCAGATCAAGATCTGAAGTCATACGCATAATAGTTATTAGACTTATCCAAGTGGGAGACTGTTGGATTAGTGTCTAAGTCCATAACTATTTTGGTATGTACTTGACCCGATGGTGCATGGTCCTTTTGGGTTGCCTTCACCAAAGCAACTTGATCGGATGAATTTTGGAGAGAAAGGATTAAATATGATTTATTAATATATTATGAGAATAATATATTAAAGGAGAAATCATATTGTTTAATTAATATTAGTCAATAATTAATTGGTAATTAGTTTTGTGACTAAAAGAGATTAATTAAACTAAAGGGACTGGAATTGTAATTATAAGATAACTGCAATTTGGTCTATGGATTGTCTTAAATTAAGGAGTGGACGAATTCTATGGGGAAACCCATAAGGAAATCGTCCAAGGCCTTAATTAATGGACTCCATGGGTTGCTTAGGGATTAAGCATCCAATTTAGGGTTTCCTTGTTAGATAACCATAATAGCCTCCTATATATATAGATCCCTTATGACCTAAAAACGGGGCTAAGACTTCTCTAGGGTTTGTGGACGTTTTTGGGCAGCCTCCATCCTCTCTCCTCTTCATCCTCTTGCTTATGGTGTTTGTGAACCATTAGAGGAGTGACATTTGTGACTCTAAGCTTTCTAAAGTCAATACAAGGAGGAATTGGGATTGTTATTGCTACATAACAATCAAGGTAATATCTTAAACCCATTCTCATGTTAATATGATTACTTGTATGCTAGAATTAGGGTTTATAGTCTTGGATGACTTGCATGTACAATAGAGAAACCCAGATCCAAGCATTAGGGTTTGTATGAGCACATAGGATGTTCTTATAGTCAAAACCCATCGGTGGTATCAGAGCCTTGATCGGTTTCTATTGTATTGATGCTTTATGTGTTGCAAAAGTCGAATTTTGGCCTCCTTGCCTGATGAACTCGGCGAGTACCACAGTGTACTCGGCGAGTAGGCCTCAACTCGGCGAGTACAGTGTGATACTCGGCGAGTTCGAGCGACAGAAAGAGGCATGTTCGGGATTTCTTGCTGTTTTGGTCTTGGGTACATACCTTAATTGTTATGGATCATTAAAATTCGAATTTTAATCATATTTTGGATATATCCTTGAATAAACAAAAGATATTTACCAATTAATTAGATAATTACTTCCTTATATGATAAAGTTTGATTATTTGTATTAATTGGGTAACATATTTTGCAAGAAATTGAAATTAGGTCAAATATAAATAACAATGAAATTAATTGTTTAATTTATATTATTTGTTATTTGATCCTTGTGTTTTGAAAAGTTTCAATTTTTCCCTTTTTAGGTTTTATAGTTTAAATTTATTCTCAGAAGTTTAGTTTTGAAATTTAAATAGTTAAAACCCTAATGTTTTGAAAAGTTTCAAAACTTGACCTCAAGTTTTGGAATTTAAATTTTGATTAAAAGATTAATTTTGATGTATATTTAAATTCTAAACCTAAATGTTTTGAAATGTTTCAAAACTTGCCCTCAAGTTTTTGGAATTTAAAAGTTGATTAAAAGTTTAATTTATGAATGTTAAATTCTAAAACCCTAATCATGTTTTGAAAAGTTTAAATCACATCCTTATGGTTTTATTAATTAATTAAGGTGTATAATTAAAAGAGGTTTAATAAATCCATAAAAGTTTAGGTTTGCAATTTAATTGAATTAAAAGTATAATTGTTAAATTTGACCTCCTAGTATTTTTAAAATGTGTAAAATACACCCTATACTATATATGACATTAAAAGTCTAATATTATATATATGTATTATTAAAAGTCAGTCTTACCGTTAGTAGGCCTCATTCACGAAACTGGTCTATAAGGAGTGTTTAAGGAAATTGCCTATAAAATGACGATTGAATGCGTATCCATGAAATTACACTTTGTGCCGAACGGGTAGGATAGGAAAAAACCTTCCATTATAAGTATAATGAAGTACAAAAGTAACTAAATGTTTTACAAATTCCCAATCTTAGTTACTTAGGCAAAAGTGAATTTATGCAATTCCATGAAATTACACTTTGTGCCCTTGTGAAGACGTTAGTGGAGCGTGTGTGGTTTACCGGCACACTAAATGGTTCTAAGAAAAGGTAGCAAAGGGTGACTCAATGTTTGTCATAGCTCGGTGGAGCGTGTGTGGTTTACCGGTACATCGAATAGATGACCGTAACATGTGAGGGCACCATGTCAGTTTGCATGGTTATTCACACCCGCTTTGTGATCCTCGGCATCGCAGTCACAAACAAGAGGGGCATATCGAGATTTAAACATGCCATTGAAATGTTCACTGAATCTCAAAGGATCTAGGAGTTTTCATAGATTTAAAAACTTAAATTTCTTTTTTGTTTTTCGTGGTGGAAATTAGTGAATCGTCATTCACTTACCTTCAAATATTCTGCAATTAGGGTTACGGCATCCCTCTCCCGAGTTGTTGAATATTGTGTTGGGTCCTATCCTTAGTATCTCATTTGGGTGATTTACTAAGGACTCAATCAATCAACTAACTTGAATTCGTTTTCTCCTGTTTTGTAGATGTCAAAGTTCGACAACTATGGTTTTCCCAAATCCCACGGAACAAGCTTTCCACATGAAGATGATATTCCATGATTCGATCGAGGAAAAAGAAATCATGCTTCACTTCCTCCACCTCCTCCAATTATTCTCCCTAACCCACAAGTTCAAAGGCTGGAAAAGTTCAAGATCACTCAAGCCCTTTTGGCAAGTAAACATAAAGAAGGAAAGTCGGTGTGTGCACACGTCCTAGGGATGAAGTCATACATTGATAGGTTAAGAATGTCGGGATCCGTTGTCTGTGAGGAAATGGCTGTTGATTGGGTTCTTCAGTCACTTCCTAACTCATATAGTGTGTTCGTAAGAGAGTACTATATGATGAACCGCGACGTGACCCTTATAGATCTCACCTGTATGATTATTGCTGCTGAATCAACAATGGTTTGGCGCAATAGAAAAGCAAAGTTGATTGGTGAATCTGCCTTCGAGACCTCTATGGATATAGACAACGGCAACGAAAGACATGTTATGATCGAAAATTTTGATCATAAGAGAAAGGCAATGTCTGAAGTAGTTCCATGTCATGTTCCAAAAGAGTCAATTTGCTTTTATTGCCAAGAGAAAGGGCATTGGAGACGAAGCTGCCCCATTTACCTAAGAGATCTAAGAGATGGGAGAGTTGAAACGTATGGCTCTAATATAGGTAAAATCCATTAACTAACTCTTTTAAGCTTCTATTCTAGATTCTTAATACATAATGTGTTAAGATTACAATTGATGTTTTATAAGATCGAAGAAAAGAAAGGAAGCTTAAATGAAGAAGTGAGCAGAATCTAACTGTGAAGGAATGGATTTCGATCGCATTTCTCGAAGATTAGATTCTTGAGCTACTACTTAGAGTTAGAATTAGATTGCTAAGAAATATGTATTAGCATAGTTTTTTCAATGAATTGCGTTGTAAGGACAAATTTTTCCGCAATAAAATAAATTTTGACTTTATATTATTTATTTATCATTGCAATAGCATGTATGAAAAATTGATTTTTGAATGTTTCTAACAATAGCAATAATGGATTTGATTCCTAGTTATGTTGTTTATGGAAATGTCGAAAATTTACCAAATAGGGACAGTTTCTCATTGCCCAAGTTTCAATTGGACAGAAACTTGGAATCATGCGACTTGGTTGCACGATGAATGAGAAATTTCATATTTGGAAATTAAACTAATTCATTGACAAAGTGTCAAGTGAAGGACTAGGAGATCGAGTACACAAAGTTGCGTATTGATTAAAGTCCACCATAAGAGTAACAAAGATATTCGTCATGATTTGCTAAAGGTTTCATAAATATGATTATACTTATAAGACTAAGTGTAATTCTGAATTGATTGAAAATGTTTAAATCAATAGCAAAACGAATAAGAAGAATCAAGTAGGCAGAAAGATAAAAGTTTCACCATTCTAAGAAGAAGGGAGAGTACCTTTTATGCTTTATGATAAGTCTTAATGATTAAGAACCATATCTCAATTAATCCTCTAAGTGAGTCTTAGTACAATTGCGTGTCTAAGAAGAGGAATCAAGAATTTAAGAAATGGTTAAATCAATAAGTCAATCATACTTCGTTCTCAAAGTTAAGATTGTGACATTGAGTGATAAATGTTAAGAAGGTTTATAACAATCATCAAATGTGGAAAGTTGTGATGCCTTGGATAAGACAAAGACCAACTAAGACCAATTTATGAAGTGTTTTGATAAAAAGCTACACTAACTCTTGAATATTTGTTTGTCAAGAAATGGTTATTGACAAGACAATCTTATATGTCAAGGAGTCAGTGGGAGTCTTAATGGTCTTAAAATGTTTCAAGAACAAATCAAATAAACCTTATCGATCATCACTAGCACACGAGTTGAGGTTTACAACCTATCGTGTTGACATTATTTTGTTTCTGTGATGTTCCAATTGAGTTAATTATGCATGCGAGTTCTATGAGTTCTCATTTTGAACGCATAAAAGGCAAAGCACCTTAATCAATGAAAGGTACATTGATAGGAAAGGGTGAGCTGCTTCACTACTAAGACATGGTGGGCAGCTATGCTACCATAAGGCAAGAAATCAAGATTAAGAAAGTTTGGTCCATATGAGTTTGAATTTGTCATAAACATTGGTTTTAACAAATTCACATGGATAGGAACATATACACCGTTTAAATCTAAGTGTCATAAGATTTCCTCCTTCATGAAAATGATTGTGAGGAAATGCTTTCACTAAGAAAGATTTTTAGAAGATAGTGATTGTAAAATTGCATTCTCGAATTCAATTATGGTTACGGTATCCCTTTCCATGATTTGAATTGTGAGGTTTGGCAATTAGTCTTAATTGTTTAGACACACATATGAACTATCGAAGGCAAAGGTGTATAAGTTCAAGAAGCCTTGATAAAAGATTATCAAAGCACTAAATATTAGAAACATGAACTTAAGAAATTCAATAAGTATTGTTTTTTTTTCTGAAAGTTAAGATGTTTATGAATACATGTCGAAGCTAGTGGGAGCATAAGTGTTATGTTTTATAATAATCATCATGATAGTGGGAGCATAAATTTTATGATTGTATGATTATTAAGGCACGTATTGCAAGTTGGCAATGTTAATTATAGAAAACAAGAGTTATATCTTGCAAAGTAGTAAGGGTTGTAAAGTTGTTTTGCTATAATTAAGGGAGAGAATATTATGCTTCATTTCTAATCTAAAGGCTTAGGTTGAGAAATGTTAATAAATTTAGTCAAAGGTACATAGTGTGTTCTTAAAATTTCGATTATGATTACGAAATTCCTCTTCACAATTCGAATTTTGAGAACATAGCAAATAAAACATTATGTGTCATGTCCCATACACTTCGGGTATAGGATCGATTGCAAATGCTTTAATGTTTGACCATTCTAAAAATTTTCCAAATGTCTAGCGCATTTAGAAGGAAAAGTGACTAGAATTAGTTTTGACTAAAATAATTAAACAACTATCAAAGGACAATCCAAAGTTCGACGAGGATTGGTTTTTTGTGTGTAGTTGGAAGTGTGGTATTGAATGGACCATATCGACATTATTATGAATAGAAAAGATTCTATTAAGAATGAGTTGTCATATGGAAAATGTGGAAATGTTTCCATATTGGATGGACCATATCGACATTATTATGAATAGATAAGATTCTATTAAGAATGAGTTGTCATATGGAATATATGGAAGCATGTCCATATTGGGAATTGAATATTGTAAATCTATGTCTAGATTAGAAACTTTTATGCAAAAGGATGTTCAAAGGAATGTACCTTGAGTGAGAGACATCATATCTAAGGAATTGTCTTGTAACAATCTCCGATAGAGGACTTTGTAATATCATTGGCAATAGTCTTTGTGACTTTGGTGCAGTGACATTACGAAAGTATCATTGCATAAAAATGTTAGAATCTAGCATGTTCTATAAGTAGCAACAATTTGATATTCTTTCACTTATGAAAAGGATTTGGAGTTGTGAAATAAGAATGATTGGAAATGTGTTCAATTTGATCTATTTCACAAAGTAAGAACCATAGGTAAACATTGTGTGCATGCTAGGAGCATGGGACAAGTGTAATAATTCAAGTAAGAAATTGATTACCCGAAACGACAAATAATGAGTAATCGATATGGTGATAAATAAAAGGTGTTTTATTTATACTCAAAGGTTTGAGGCCATATGGGATTAGTATTATTCTTGTGTTTCACATTTGCATGTTTTGACTTCCTGAATAATTTAATTGGTTAAGAACAGTTAAATTATTCGAACGGGCCACATTGATTCATACGTTGGAAGTAGGTATGAATAAAGACTATCGTGAATTGGTGTGTGGATTGTCTAAAGAGCATTAGACATAAGCAAATGTTTGCTGCAACGTTCATGAGTGCTTATGAACATGATTTGAGCATTGGATTAAACCCACGCTCACTTGGATCACTCCATGAATTGTATCACGAGTGATTGGTGAGACGATAACATCTTATATTCTTGAAACTGAGATGTGTGAGTTGTATCTTGCGAATCGGTTGCACATTGATAATATGTAAACGCACTAGTAACTTGGTGTTGTAAAACATATTGTTCTGTGTAATTCGGTGGGTGAGTGCAAGCAAGCATTGTATCAAAGTTTATCCATTCCTTTTATCCAAAGTAGGATAAAAGCGATATCATTGGGCCCCTCGATGATTTAGTGATGACAAACGTAAATGCTCGGCCGAGCTAGGGCTAATTTGATTTGTTCAATTAGTCAGTCGTCATAAATCGGGAATCGAGATATAGTACAAAGAGAATGATTTGAAATCATATCTCATATGATATCTAGAATGGAGGATTATATGATCCCTTATCTAAGGACACGCGCATCTGATAGGATCAGAGTTGACAGCGGCTTTGGAAAGCCACGATTGCAGATCAGGATCTGAAGTCATACGCATAATAGTTATTAGACTTATCCAAGTGGGAGACTGTTAGATTAGTGTGTAAGTCCATTACTATTTTGGTATGTAATTGACCCGATGGTGCATGGTCCTTTTGGGTTGCCTTCACCAAAGCAACTTGATAGGATGAATTTTGGAGAGAAAGGATTAAATATGATTTATTAATATATTATGAGAATAATATATTAAAGGAGAAATCATATTGTTTAATTAATATTAGTCAATAATTAATTGGTAATTAGTTTTGTGACTAAAAGAGATTAATTAAACTAAAGGGACTGGAATTGTAATTATAAGATAATTGCAATTTGGGCTATGGATTGTCTTAAATTAAGGAGTGGACGAATTCTAAGGGGAAACCCATAAGGAAATCGTCCAAGGCCTTAATTAATGGACTCCATGGGTTGCTTAGGGCTTAAGTATCCAATTTAGGGTTTCCTTGTTAGATAACCCTAATAGCCTCCTATATATATAGATCCCTTATGACCTAAAAACGGGGCTAAGACTTCTCTAGGGTTTGTGGACGTTTTTGGGCAGCCTCCATCCTCTCTCCTCTTCATCCTCTTGCTTATGGTGTTTGTGAACCATTAGAGGAGTGACATTTGTGACTCTAAGTTTTCTAAAGTCAATACAAGGAGGAATTGGGATTGTTATTGCAACATAACAATCAAGGTAATATCTTAAACCCATTCTCATGTTAATATGATTACCTGTATGCTAGAATTAGGGTTTATAGTCTTAGATTACTTGCATGTACAATAGAGAAACCTAGATCCAAGCATTAGGGTTTGTATGAGTACATAGGATGTTCTTATAGTCAAAACCCATCATGATAATCCTTTATCTTAGCTTCTTAACCTTATACACCTTTGCCTTAGATAGATCATATGTGTGTCTAAACAATTCAGACTAATTGCCAAATCTCACAATTCGAATTATGGAAAGGGATACCGTAACCATAATCGAATTCGAGAATACAATTTCACAATCACTATCTTCTTAAAATCTCTCTTATTGAAAGCATTTCCTCACAGTCATTTTCATGAAGGAGGGAATCTTATGAAACTTAGATTTTAGTGGTGTATGTGTTCCTATCCATGCGAATTTGTCAAAACCAAAGTTTGTGACAAATCCAAACTCATATGGACCGAACTTTCTCAATCTTGATTTCTTGCCTTATGGTAACACGAGTGCCCACCATGTCTTCCAAGTAGTTAAGCAGCTCACCCTTTCCTATCAATGTACTTTCCAATGATCAAGGTGCTTGCCTTTTATGCGTTCAAATGAGAACTCATAGAACTCACATGCATAATTAACTCAACTGGAATGGAACAGAAACAAAATAGTGTCAGCATGATAGGTTGTAAACCTCAAGTCGTGTGCATGATGATCGATAAGGTTTATTCTTGATTAGTTCTTGAACTTTTCAAGACCATTAAGACTCCCACTGACTCCTTGACATATAAGATTCTCTTGTCAATAAACATTTCTTGACAATCAAATATTCAAGAGTCATTGTAGCTTTTATCAAGACAAAACACTTCAAAATTGGTCCTAGTCGGTCTTTGTCTTATCCAATACATCACAACTTTCCAACTTCAAATGTGCAGTAATAAGAAAACTTGTTCAAATTCCATATTTGATAAATGTTATAAACCTTCTTAAGACTTTTCACTCAATGTCACAATCTTAACTCTAAGACTTGTTTTGGAACAAAGTATGATTGACTTCTTGATTTAACCATTTTTTTCAATACTTGATTCCTCTTCTCAGACATACAATTGTACTAAGACTCACTTAGAGGATCAATTGAGATATGGTTCTTAATCATTAAGACCTATCACGAAACATAATAAAAGGTACTCTCCCTTCTTATTAGAATAGAGACACTTTTATCTTTCTGCCTACTTGATTCTTCTTATTCGTTCTGCTATTGATTGAAACTCTTTTAATCAGTTCAGAATTACACTTAATCTTACAAGTATAATCATATCTACTAAACCTTTAGTAGATCATGACGAATATCTTTGTCACTCTTGTGGTGGACTTGATCAACACACAACTTTGTGTACTCGATCTCCTAGTCCTTCACTTGACACTGTCACACCCCAAAACCGATAACGGCGGAATACGCTTCGGGGTGGAGGACGTCATGTGCAGTATCATCACAATTGCATAATAGTAAAAACAAGAAACATACAACCGTTTCATTTCATAGTAAGCTTAATTACAAGCGTGTTCTGTAATGTTCAACAAACACCAAAAGTAATACAAAAAAATAAGAGATGGATCTTGTATGCTCCACCTTCTCCAAAATGTTGCACCTGTACCTGTCTATCTTTTACCTGAGGATACAAGTTATTTTGAAAACGAGTATCAGCATAAAGCTAGTGAGTTCATAAGAGTTTAGTGTGAGTTCTGTAAAAATGCATTAGAACAGATAGTATGAAAAGCTGCAATTCACATTCATAAGTAGTAGAAAACCCGAGAAAATCCTATATTTTCCAGAATATACAGCGTATGTGAAAACCTTTAACTTGTATGTAATTTTCATAATTGAAAACCCCTTGTTGTAAAATTAGATTAGTATATCTCCAATAGGTAGTGTAATAGGAAAAGTTATGCCTAATATCAGTAATAGTGGTGCAGGCTCCCATTAGTAATAGATACTTATTTACTTCGGGATATTAACTTATACTTTAGTTTTAATATTCTAGTGTGGAGTTAGTGTATTCCTTGTATGCTACCGATAGTGTGAGTAATAGAGGACCCCATGACCTTCCCGGTCATGCACAGCGTAGTGAAATAGTGGCATCCCTGGGCCTGCATGGCTCAGACTGAAATTAACAGTCGGGATGTAATAGTCTCTGCCCCGTATAGATCTATACATGTAGCGTCGTCTTCCTTCCGGAAAAACTCTGGGCATAGTATGTAGCGAATAGAGTATCTCGTACTGAATTAGTGTGTTATCTCCTGATTAGTGCTTTCTCTAGTATTATAGTGCAATAGACTTTTGTATATCTCGTAGTGTGTTCTCTTATTAGTGTATAGTCTCGTAATAGTGTGTATTATAGTGTGTAGAGTAGTAGCTATAGCGAGTAGTAGTGGCCATAACTATACCTATTATAGTTAACTTAGTGAGTATGGTTCTTGTCAAATAGTGGTTTAAGCATCGGATGAAATGAAAATACTCTTATCAAACACTAATATACATGATATATAACTAAGAAATCAACGACAGTCGGATGGATAACAAACTACCCTAAGCCCACAATCAAACAAGAACAGGAAATAAGGCGAGCTATCGGTCCTAAGTCCTTCAAGTCTTACTTATATAAATATATTAGTGTGGTTACATTTTATAAGAAAAATTATTCAATAAAAATCTTGTCCGAAGGGAACATTTAGAAAATTGTTTATTTATCCAAAATAGGTTTGAAAACGTAAAATCCTTTTATAAGGCATACTGGTAAATCACATGTGATTTGAAGTACGGATATTGAATCACATGTGATTAATGTCCATAAACATGTATATTTGACTTGTATCCCCCCCCCCTAAAACATATAAAAACATTTGAAAGGTTCATTAAAGGGGTATGAACTCACCTGAAATCGAGTAAATCGGGTAAATCGGGTGAAAGTGTCGGTTGAGCGTTTGGTGCCAAATAAGGACTCGTACACCTTTTAAGACCCTATTAACATTTGGAATGTGTGTTTTACAATAAATTAATCATTTTTTGCTTTTTATTAAAACATTTAGATATTCTAGCATCGTTTCGGGGTTTTAGGGCTTAGAAGTGGTTCTCGGGGATCGTACAAGGACAAATAGGGGTTACGGGGGAGTCCAAGAGTTTACTCCCTTGGAGTTTACGGCCCAAAGGCTGCTCCTTGGGATTTTAAGGCCATAAGCCCCTAGGCTTGGCCGTGAACTCTTGTTGTCCTCTAAAAAATGAATGTTAAGGCCCTAAATCAATCCCCAAAGTTTCTAGTGAATGTCTAAGACCAATTTGGGGGTTTAAAACCTTCATTTGGTTGTGTTTGTGGGAGTTTATGGTCCTAGCTTATGCTTGGGCCATAAACTCCATTTTGTCCCTCAAAATGTGTTGCTTTATGGCCCTAAGCATTTCCTATGATCATAACTAAATTCTAGCATGCCTTAGATGAGTTTTTGGGGCATTTTAACATGGAAATTGGGTGTTTACGGCCTAAGCATGTGCTTGGGCCGTCAACTCTCTTTTAGGTCTTAAAAACATGTGTTTTGGTGTCGAAACTCATCTAGGTATATCCCTTAATTAGCATGCAAGCCTAAAGGAAGGAAAAATTGGGGTTTGGCCAAGTTTTCGGGTGTTTACGGCCTAAGGAGCTTCTTAGGCCGTAAACTCCTTGTTTGCCCCTGATTCTTATGATTTCCTAGATGTAAACACTTTGATGTATGATTAGAACAAGTTAGGAAAGAAAATCTTATGTTTGGAAGCCGGAATTCGCGGTTTTGGAGTCGGATTCGGGTCTAGAGAGAGAAAGTAGTGAGAGAGAGTGAGTGGGTGGTAAAAAGTGTTCAAAGTGGTGTCCACTTCCTTTATATATGCCTCGGGTATTGCACCCGGTACACGGCTACCCAATGCTAAAGTTTAACGGGGTTAAAACTTTTTACCCGGGTGAAGTGGTTGAAAAGTAATATAACTTTATTTTGTTATACGGGATTATCATTTAACAAGTTATACTTACTTATATCAATTAATAATGACATGGAATATAAATAAATGGATATTTATTTACTGACGACTCCAAATATTACGGAACTTTTTACAAAGTGACGAATTCCGTTAGCGAAAACGGGATTATGTAACGGAAATAAATTTGGGTTGCCACATCATCCCCCCGTTAGGGGAATTTTGTCCCGAAATTCAGAATTCAAACAGATACGTTATTACAATACTACTAAGCGAAGAGATGAGGATATTTGAGTTTCATTTAATCCTCACGCTCCCAAGTGAATTCAGGTCCCCGCTTGGCATTCCACCGAACCTTCACGACTGGGATGCGGCTTTGTTTCGTTCGTTTTACTTCCCGATCCATAATCTCCGTAGGCTCTTCCACTAAGTTGAGGCTCTCATTGACTTCGATCTCGTCGAGGGGAATCACGAGAGTCTTGTCGAATAGGCATTTCTTCAAGTTCGAGACGTGGAAGGTAGGATGTATGTTACTTAGCTCGTGGGGTAGGTTGAGTTTGTAAGCTACGGGGCCGATTCTAGCGAGAATCTCGAAAGGCCCTATGTACCTCGGGTTCAGCTTTCCACGCTTTCCGAAGCATATCGTGCCCTTCCAGGGCGAGACCTTCAAAAGGACTCGGTTTCCCACCTGGAATTCCAAGGGTTTTCTCTGTTTGTCTGCGTAGCTTTTCTGTCGATCCCTAGCGGCTTTTAATCGTTCGCGAATCTGTACAATCTTTTCGGTCGTTTCTCGAATAATCTCCGGACCAGTGAGAGCGCTATCAGGAACTCGTCCTTTAGGTAACTGAGTGTCACCCACCTCAGCCCAGCACAAAGGGGATCTGCACTTCCGGCCATAGAGGGCTTCGAATGGAGCTGCTTTGATGCTCGTATGATAACTATTGTTGTAGGAAAACTCCACAAGGGGTAAGTGTGTATCCCACGATTTACCGAAGTCAATCACACAAGCTCGCAGCATATCTTCTAAGGTTTGGATCGTCCTCTCACTTTGTCCATCAGTCTGTGGATGGTAGGCTGTACTCATGTCCAGCCTCGTCCCCAATGCTTTTTGTAGTGATTGCCAAGATCTCGAAGTAAACCTACTATCTCTATCCGAGATAATAGATATGGGGACGCTATGCAGCCGCACTATTTCCTTTATGTATGTTCTTGTGAGTTTCTCCATCTTGTCCGTTTCTTTGATGGGCAGGAAGTGTGCAGACTTGGTCAATCTGTCGACGATGACCCAAATGGTATCCAACCCACCCGTTGTCTTGGGTAGCTTGGTTATGAAATCCATTGTGATCTACTCCCACTTCCATTCCGGTATCTCCGGTTGTTGGAGGAGTCCCGATGGCTTTTCATATTCAACCTTGACCTTCGCGCAAGTAAGGCACTTACTCACAAAGGTAGCGATCTCCGCTTTCATGTTAGGCCACCAGTATAGCTTTTTAAGATCCAGATACATCTTATCTGAACCTGGGTGGATGGAGTAGCGAGTGTTGTGTGCTTCCTTCATGACCAGATCTCTGAAACCTCCGTGGCGCGGAGTCCAGATTCAGTCCATGAGATAGTAAGCTCCGTCACCCTTGACCTCCAAACTCTTATCTATTCCGCGCAGGGATTCTCCCGTCACATTCTCAGGCTTAAAGTCTTCAAGATGAGCCTCCTTGATCTGTGCGGATAGGTGCGAATGGATAGTCATTGTTAATGACTTGGTTCTTCGACCAGAATACTCTTTCCTACTCAGGGCGTCTTCTACCACGTTCGCTTTCCCCGGGTGGTATCGAATTTCGCAGTCGTAATCGCTGAGTAGCTTGACCCATTGGCGCTGTCTCATGTTGAGCTCTTTCTGGTTCAGTATGTGTTGGAGGCTTTTATGATCAGTGTACACTATGCTCTTCGTTCCATACAAGTAGTGTCTCTAGACCTTTAAAGCAAATACAACCGCCCATAACTCGAGGTCGTGCGTAGTGTAGTTCACCTCATGTGTCTTTAGCTGTCTTCAGGCAAAGGCGATGACTTTACCTCGTTGCATCAAGACACAACCGAGCCCTTGATTTGATGCATCGCAGTATACGACAAAATCTTCTGTTCCTTCGGGAAGGGATAATACTGGTGCGGTGCATAGGGCTCGCTTCAGGGTCTGGAATACCTTCTCCTGTTTCTCTTCCCAGTCGAATGACACGCCCTTCTATGTCAACATAGTGAGAGGCTTCGTAATCCGAGAGAAGTTTTGGATGAATCTGCGGTAGTAGCCAGCGAGGCCTAGAAATTGACGAATTTATGTCGGCGTCTTCGGTGCTGACCAGTTCTCAATAGCTTTAATTTTGGAGGGGTCCACGTGGATTTCGTCTTCACTGACCACGTGTCCTAAGAATTCGACCCTTCGGATCCAAAATTTTCACTTTGAGAACTTCGCATATAACTTCTCTGACCGTAGGGTTTCCAGAACTCGTCGTAAATGATCCTAGTGTTCTTCCTCGCTTCTTGAGTAGATGAGTATATCGTCAATAAAGACGATGACGAACTGATCTAGATACGGACGACACACCCTATTCATCAAGTCCATGAACACTGCGGGGGTGTTAGTCAGTCCAAAGGGCATCACTACGAACTCGAAGTGTCCGTAATGGCTTCGGAAAGCTGTCTTTGAAACATCTTCCTCTAGTACCCATAACTGGTGGTACCCGGACCTAAGATCAATCTTGGAGAAGTAGCTCGCTCCTTGTATTTGGTCAAATAGGTCGTCGATACGAGGGAGAGGATAGTGATATTTGATCGTGAGTTTGTTGAGTTCCCTATAATCGATGCACATACAAAACGATCCGTACTTATTCTTCACGAATAAGACCAGAGCTCCCCAAGGTTAGAAACTCGGTCTGATAAAGCCCTTGCTGAGCAGCTCGTTCATTTGCCCAGATAGTTCTTTCATTTCAGCAGGCGCTAGACAATAGGGCGACTTAGCTATGGGGGTAGCTCCTGGGACTAGGTCGATTCTGAACTCAACCTCACCTTTGGGAGGTAGACCTGGGAGATCCTCCGGGAAGACATCAGGGAATTCGCATACAACGGGAATGTATTTTGGATCTTTCACTTTCTGACTTGTGTCGACGACGTGAGCCAGAAAGGCGCGATATTCCTTACACAAATATTTCTGGGCCTGAATACTAGAGATGATACGGAGGCCTGTACCGGGTTTACCTCCATAGATCAATAAAGTCTCGTGATTTGGAAGATTTAGGTGAACGGCTTTGTCGAAACATAGGATATCGGCGCGATGAAGAGTCAACCAGTTCATACCAACAATGACATCGAAATTTTTGATTGAGACTGGTATAAGATCGATTGGAAATGAGTGATCGTCTAACGTGAGGGTACAACCTATGTAGATTTTGTTAGAGCTTTCGGTCTTCCCGTTAGCCATTTCTACGAAGAATGTTTCTTTTAGTGGTTGTGGGGATTGTTTAAGTAGGTATTTAAAGTTTTGGTTTATGAAGCTTCTTTCTGCACCATTATCGAATAAGACACAGGCATAAGAGTTTTTGAGAAGAAACGTACCCGTAACTACTGTGGGATCCGCTACTGCTTCATTGTGACCAATAGCGAGTAGTATTCCGGTTCCCCCAGCATTCACATCCTTCGGACAGTTTTTCTTGAAGGGATTAGCTTCACCGCAACCGTCACACGTCGGGCTCACTCCCGCACCGGGAACTTGCGAAATAGGTTTGGGAGGGGCCTTGCAGAATCGCACCGTATGGCCCTTCTGACCGCAGTTGGAACATTGCAATTCACGGCAGGGGCCGTTGTGGTGGAAAGGGCACTTGGGACACTTGGGCAGATTCCCACTATAAGCTTTTAGTGGTGCAGGAGTGGCTGGGGTAGTGGCAGCATGGACCGCCACAATTTGCTGGTCCTTAGAGGAGATTTGAGTTTTCTTGCCTTTCTTCTTATCCCATCGCTTCCTCTTTCTGTCAGATGAATCGGGTGGTGCAGTGCTGGTTGGGGTTGCTGTTGCTGGAGTGGAAGAGACTTCATGGTTGATCAGACTCTGGGCCAATTCCTTGGCGCTATCGAAGGTGGTAGGGCATGAGGCTAATACGTTTCCTTGATACGGGGGCATTAGACCCCAGATGTATCGTTCAATCTTTTTGCTGTCGGATGGGATCATGTTGGGACACATAGCCGCCAAGTCGCAGAACCTGGCCATGTAAGCTGTTATGTCAGTCCCTTTCATCTTGAGGTTCTAAAGTTCCTCCTCAAGTTTCTGAACTTCACCCCTAAGGTAGTACTCCCCTCTCATGAGATCTTTTAGAGTGTCCCAGCCCATGGCATTGGCTGTTACCAAGGAGAGTGCACTGACATGGCCATTCCACCATGTCAAGGCTCTGTTAGTGAGGGTGGCAGTAGCAAACTTGATTTTTCTCTCTTCGGGGAAAGAGCACATTTCAAATACAGCTTCGGTTCTTTGGAACCATTGAGACAATGCCAGAATTCCTCTGGTAGCATCGAAGAAGGTAGGTTTACAGTTCATGAAGTCCTTATAAGTGCATCCCTGCACTCTTTGATGGACCTCACCAAATCTGGAGTTACCACCGCTCGCATCACCGGAGTTCATTTGAGCCATGGCTGCTGTTACAGCCGCAGTCACAGCCGTTTGGAACAGCACTGGATCGAACTGCGGAGGAGGAGGTGGTGGAGGAGGGGTTTGAGTTGCTGGTCTTCCTCGGTTTGGACGCTTTCGAGGAGGCATCTTTCACTGTAAGACCATAGAAATGATAGCAATAGTAAGAGTCTATTGCGAATATGAATAGAGTGTTTCATGGATTAAATCAACATAGTCCAAGATCAGAATGAGAGTCATAGCAATAGAGTAGTCAACTGCCAACATACTGGTATAAATGATGTAATACAAGTTCATGAAAATTGACCTAACAGTAGGTCTTACATCAAACCATCAGGAAGATGTTGGCAGTTTAGAGGTCTAGTTAAGGTACTTTTAAGCTAGGAATGTTTACAGACAAGAGATCTACGAAACATAGAGAGGAAAGGCTAGTCCTTTAAACAAAAGAGTGAGGTACTAGACGTCTTCTACTGGCGACGGTTACTCATTGGGGCGAACCCTCAGATCCGCTATCTGACGCATAACTTCGTGAAGGTGTCGATCATGAGTCCTTTGGCGTGCTCGGAGTTCCCTAACTTCGGCTCGGGATGCAGCCAGCTGAGGCTGTAGAGCCTCGTTGGTCCTTCTTGTCCTGTCCATGGCTTCTTCAAGTTGGCAGATGCGAACCGTGTTGAGATTCGAGTTGACATCCATTTCTACAACACGACCAATAGCAGCTTGACCCTGCTCGACATTCCTGGCAATCCTTCGGATCATGATGGGCAGAACCCGATCCGCTGATCCTCCTTCGCTTATGTTGTAGAAGCTTCGGTCTCCATTGTAAGGTAAAGGTTGACCCTGCTCCTCGCTCCATCGGTGCAAGGATATGGCCCACATATGAGTGGGACCCTGAAATGACGGACGGGGGTTGGGGTTCGGAGCTTCAGGAGGTTGGTTGTTAACTTCTGGTTCGGAGTTGGAGCTATCCAAGAAGCCTTCAGCATGATGATCATCTAAAGGGATCGGGTGCTCATTGTTTGACTCCTCATCGAGCCATCCTCCATTGCCCTGGTTTGGATAGTACGGATCACCAGGATGGTGGAAGCCAGCCATGCTATCTACGCGAGAAAGGGGGATAGAAAGGTTAATAGACGTACTACTCTAAGATGCTTATAATATGAATCGTTACTAGTCGACCCAATACTTGCATAGTGCATACCAATTACATGCAACCGAAGCAAGATAGTCCTTCGAATAAGCAACCCTAACTCCAGATCCCCAATCAAACAAGAACAGGAAATGAAGCAAAGACTACAGATTCTGATTCTATAGCGCCCTAGTCACATGTAACCGTGGTGTATCCACATAGCAACTATTGTCCTACCAGTAACGACCCTTTTAGTTATCACATAAGTATGTTTTAGAGATACATAATACTCCTATAGTATTCTTATGGTAACGTTATTGTGGTAGTGTTGGTAAGTTTTTAGACTTGTTGCAACACCACAACCAAGTTTAGGCACATGCTAGTCACTCCCAGGAAAACGTAGTTGATCAGGCTACATTCCCCCAAATGTGACTATATGCCTGTAAGCCCAATTATGTTATCTAACAATCTTAATACTTTTGTTTTGTTCTAGTGTGATACTGACTTCTGTGTTTCATAGAGACGTGTGTATATATATACTTAGTTAAATCTTTTAAATACTTAACAGTATATATTCTTGGTCAGAGTGTTTTAGTCCCGAAGCGTTTATAGTTCGTATATCTTTTATAGGTTAATATACTTGATTCACTATAAACAATGCTCTGATACCAATCTGTCACACCCCAAAACCGATAACGGCGGAATACGCTTCGGGGTGGAGGACATCATGTGCAGTATCATCACAATTGCATAATAGTAAAAACAAGAAACATACAACCGTTTCATTTCATAGTAAGCTTAATTACAAGCGTGTTCTATAATGTTCAACAGACACCAAAAGTAATACAAAAAAATAAGAGACGGATCTTGTATTCTCCACCTTCTCCAAAATGCTGCACCTGTACCTGTCTATCTTTGACCTGAGGATACAAGTTATTTTGAAAATGAGTATCAGCATAAAGCAGGTGAGTTCATAAGAGTTTAGTGTGAGTTCTGTAAAAATGCATTAGAACAGATAGTATGAAAAGCTGCAATTCACATTCATAAGAAGTAGAAAACCCGAGAAAATCCTATATTTTCTAGAATATATAGCGTATGTGAAAACCATTAAGTTGTCTGTAATTTTCATAATTGAAAACCGCTTGTTTTAAAAGTAGATTAATAAATCTCCAATAGGTAGTGTAATAGGAAAAGTTATGCCTAATATTAGTAATAGTGGTGCAGGCTCCCATTAGTAATAAATACTTATTTACTTCGGGATATTAACTTATACTTTAGTTTTAGTATTTTAGTGTGGAGTTAGTGTATTCCTTGTATGCTACCGATAGTGTGAGTAATAGAGGACCACATGACCTTCCCGGTCATGCACTGTGTAGTGAAATAGTGGCATCCCTGGGCCTGCACGGCTCAGACTGAAATTAACAGTCGGGATGTAATAGTGTCTGCCCCGTATAGATCTATACATGTAGCGTCGTCTTCCTGCCAGAAAAACTCTGGGCATAGTATGTAGCGAATAGAGTATCTTGTAGTGAATTATTGTGTTATCTCCTGATTAGTGCTTTCTCTAGTATTATAGTGCAGTAGTCTTTTGTATATCTCGTAGTGTGTTCTCTTATTAGTGTATAGTCTCGTAATAGTGTGTATTATAGTGTGTAGAGTAGTAGCTATAGCGAGTAGTAGTGGCCTTAACTATACCTATTATAGTTAACTTAGTGTGTATGGTTCTTGTCAATGTAGTGGTTTAAGCATCGGATGAAATGAAAATACTCGTATCCAAAACTAATATACATGATATATAACTACGAAATCAACGACATTCGGACGGATAACAAACTACCCTAAGCCCACAATCAAACAAGAACTGGAAATAAGGCGAGCTATCGGTCCTAAGTCCTTCAAGTCTTACTTATATAAATATATTAGTGTGGTTACATTTTACAAGAAAAATTATTTAATAAAAATCATGTCCAAAGGGAACATTTAGAAAATTGTTTATTTATCCAAAATAGGTTTGAAAATGTAAAATCCTTTTATAAGGCATACTGGTAAATCACATGTGATTTGAACTACGGATAGTGAATCACATGTGATTAATGTCCATAAACATGTATATTTGACTTGTTCCCCCTCCCCCCCTAAAACATATAAAAACATTTGAATGGTTCATTAAAGGGGTATGAACTCACCTGAAATCGAGTAAATCGGGTAAATCGAGTGAAAGTGTCAGTTGAGCGTTTGGTGCCAAATAAGGACTCGTACACCTTTTAAGACCCTATTAACATGTGGAATGTGTGTTTTACAAGAAATTAATCATTTTATGCTTTTTATTAAAACACTTAGATACTCTAGCATCGTTTCGGGGTTTTAGGGCTTAGAAGTGGTTCTCGGGGATCGTACAACGCAAAATAGGGGTTACGGGGGAGTCCAAGAGTTTACTCCCTTGGAGTTTATGGCCCAAAGGGCACTCCTTGGGAGTTTACGGCCGTAAGGCCCTAGGCTTGGCCGTGAACTCTTGTTGTCCTCTAAAAAATGAATGTTAAGGCCCTAAATCAATCCCCAAAGTTTCTAGTGAATGTCTAGGACCAATTTGGGGGTTTAAAACCTTCATTTGGTTGTTTTTGTGGGAGTTTATGGTCCTAGCTTATGCTTGGGCCATAAACTCCATTTTGTCCCTCAAAATGTGTTGCTTTATGGCCCTAAGCATTTCCTATGATCATAACTAAACTCTAGCATGCCTTAGATGAGTTTTTGGGGCATTTTAACATGGAAATTGGGTGTTTACGGCCTAAGCATGTGCTTGGGCCGTCAACTCTCTTTTAGGTCCTAAAAACATGTGTTTTGGTGTCCAAACTCATCTAGGTATATCCCTTAATTAGCATGCAAGCCTAAAGGAAGGAAAAATTGGGGTTTGGCCAAGTTTTGGGGTGTTTACGGCCTAAGGAGCTTCTTAGGCCGTAAACTCCTTGTTTGCCCCTCATTCTTATGATTTCCTAGATGTAAACTCTTTGATGTATGATTAGAACAAGTTAGGAAAGAAAATCTTACGTTTGGAAGCCGGAATTCGCGGTTTTGGAGTCAGATTCGGGTCTAGAGAGAGAAAGTAGTGAGAGAGAGAGTGAGTGGGTGGTAAAAAGTGTTCAAAGTGGTGTCCACTTCCTTCATATATGCCTCGGGTATTGCACCCGGTACACGGCTACCCGATGCTAAAGTTTAACGGAGTTAAAACTTTTTACCCGGGTGAAGTGGTTGAAAAGTAATATAACTTTATTTTGTTATACGGGATTATCATTTAACAAGTTATACTTACTTATATCAATTAATAATGACATGGAATATAAATAAATGGATATTTATTTACTGACGACTCCAAATATTACGGAACTTTTTATAAAGCGACGAATTCCGTTAGCGAAAACGGGTTTATGTAACGGCAATAAATTTGGGTTGTCACAGACACTTTGTCAAGGAATTAGTCTAATTTCCAAATATGAAATTTCTAATTCATCATGCAACCAAGTTGCTTGATTCCAAGTTTCTGTCCACTTGAAACTTGGCGATGAGAAACTCTCCCTATTTGGTAAATTCTTAACATTTCCACAAATAACATCATCCATTTTTTTTTGCTAATAACAGAAACATTCAAACAACAATTTTTCATACACGCCATTGCAAGGATAAATAAATAATATAAAATCAAAATTTATTTTATTGCGGAAATTTTTTTCCTTACGAACTCACTATATGAGTTAGGAAGCGACTGAAGAACCCAGTCAACAGCCAGCTCCTCACAGACAACGGATCCCAACATTCTTAACCTATCAATGTGTGACTTCATCTCTAGGACGTGTGCTGACACCGACTTTCCTTCTTCATGTTTACTTGCCAAAAGGGCTTGAGTGAGCTTGAACTTTTCAAATCTTCGAACTTGTGGGTTAGGGAGAATAATTAGAGGAGGTGGAGGAAGTGAAGCATGATCTCTTGTTCCTCGATTGAATCGTGGAATATCATCTTCATGTGGAAAGCTTGTTCCACGGGATTTGGGAAGACCATAGTTGTCGTACTTTGACATCTACAAAACGGGAGAAAAAAAATTTCAAGTTAAGTTGATTAGAATCCTTGATGCAACACCCAAATGAAACATCGAAGGTAGGATCCAACACAATACTCTACAACCTAGAAGACGGATGCCATAATCTAGTTGCAGAATATTTGAAGGTAGGTAAATGACGATCTACCAATTTCCACCATGAAAAATGAAAAAGAAATTTAAGTTGAAAATTCCTAGACCTTTTGAGATTCATTGAACTTTTCAATGGCATGTTTAAATCTCGATATGCCCCTCGATTTGTGACTGGGATGCCGAGGATCACAAAACGGGGTGTGAATAACCATGAAAACTTACATGGTGCCCTCAAATGTTACAGTCACCTATTCGATGTGCCGGTTAACCACACACGCTCCACCGAACTATGACAAACATTGAGTAACCCATTTCTACCTTTGCTTAGAGCCATATAGTGTGTCGGTCAACCACACATGCTCCACTAATGTCTTCGTAAGGGTACAAAGTGTAATTTCATGGATTTACATCAATTCACTTTTGCCTAAAGTAACTAAGATTGGGAATTTGTAAAAACATTTAGTTACTTTTGTACTTCATTATACTTATAATGGAAGGTTTTTGTCCTATCCTACCCGTTCGGCTAACGACCCTCCACTAGTCAAGAGTGCGGTGGGTAATTTCCTTAAACACCCCTTATAGACCAGCTTCGTGAATGAGGCCTACTAACGGTAAGACTGAATTTTAATAATACATATATATAATATTAGACTTTTAATGTTATATATAATATAGGGTGTATTTTACACTTTTAAGATACTAGGTGGTCAAAATTAATAATTATACTTTTAATTTAATTAAATTGTGAACCAAAACTTTATGGATTATCTCTTTTAATTACACACTTTAAATAATTAATAAAGCCATAAGGGTGTGATTTGAACTTTTCAAAACAATACTAGGGTTTTAGAATTTAACATTTCTAAATTAAACTTCTAGTCAACTTTTAAATTGCAAAACTTGAGGGCAAGTTTTGAAACATTTCAAAACATTAGGGTTTAAGTTATTTAAATTTCAAAAACAAAACTTTTAAGTTCAAATTTAAACTATAAAACCTAAAGGGAATAATTTGAAACTTTTCCAAACTTTATCAAGAATATTCTAGATCATAAAATTCAAATAAGATAATTAATAATTAATTGGTGGTTATATAATTAGATCTAGTTCAAATTCTTGCAAGATAATGATCAATTAATTCAAATAATTTAACATTTATCAAATAATGTAACAATTATCTAATTAGATGACCAAAATCTTTTATTTTGTTAAAGATAATCATAAGGAATCAATAAAATTTGTATTTTATTAATTTGAAACAATTATGGCAATTATCCTAAGTCAAAATAGGTTAAAATCCCGAAAACCCGCTTGTCTGACAGCTAAACTCGCCGAGTCCCCTTATGGACTCGCCGAGTTCACCCTACTCGACGAGTCCACATTGGAACTCAACGAGTTTGTCAGGCAGATGGTCAGAAACACGATTTTACAGCAAGAATGAATGTACTAGGCATTAATACAATAGAAACCAATCAAGGCTCTAATACCACTAATGGGTTTTGGCCATAAGAACATCCTATGTGCGCATGTAAAACCTAATGCTTGGATCTAGGTTTCTCTATTGTACATGCGATTCATCCAAGACTTTAAACCCTAGATCTAGCATATGATAATCAATATTAACATAAGAATGGGGTTTAGATCTTACCTTGATTGTTATGTAGAAATAACAATCTCAAATCCTCCTTTGTAATGGCTTTAGAAAGCTTAGAGTCACAACTGTCACTCCTCTAATGGCTCATAAACACCAAGAGCAAGAGGATGAAGGATGAGAAGAGAGGAGGCTGCCCAAAACGTCCATAAACCCTAGTGGAACTCTTAGCCACGTTTTTGGGGCTTAAGGGTACTATATATACATGTAGGCTATTAGGGTTTTCAACTAGGAAACTCTAATCTGACTGCTTAAGCCCTAAGCAGCACATGGACCCTTTTAGAATATCCCTTGGATGATTTCTAATGGGTTTCCCCATAGAATTCGTCCAACCTATTATTCCAAGGTGATCCATAACCCAAATGCAATTATCTTATAATTACAGTTCCAGTCCGTTAACTTTGATTAATCTCTTTTAGCCACAAAATTAATTATTAATTAATTCTTGACTAATATTAATTAAACAATATGATTTCTCCTTTAATATATTATTCTCATAATATATTAATAAATCATAATTAATCCTTTCTCTCCATAATTCATCCTATCAAGTTGCTTTGGTGAAGGCAACCTAAAAGGACCATGCACCATCGGGTCAAGTACATATCAAAATAGATATGGACTTAGACACTAATCCAACAGTCAGTTGGGTTGAGGTTGGTCACAGAGTGATGAGACAGACAGAGGTAATCTTGCAAACTACCGAGAAGATTCATTAGATTAGACATCGATTGCAAACCACTCAGAGTCGGCAGAAGAGTTATGCTGACAGATGCCGATTTGAGTTCGAGTTCCAGGTAGGTGAGATGGTATTATTGAAGGTTTCACCCTAGATGGGCATGATTCCCTTCAGAAAGAGGGGAAAGTTGGGTCCCCAATACATTAGACAATTTCGGGTGATTACCAGGGTTGGAAAGGTTGCATATAGACTGGATCTTCCAGAGGAGCTCCGTCAAATAAAGGTTCTGCGCAACAAGGAGATACCTCTGGTAAAAGTGCAATGGCGACATCGGAAGGGATCTAAGTGGACATGGGAAACAAAGTCAGAGATACAGGAGCATTACCTGGATCTATTTACCAACACAGACATCGAGGACAAAGTCTAGGTCAAGTGTTGCAGGTATATCTGAATCCTCTCTTTTATTATTATTTTGTCATTTGTAGTCCCTGGATTTAGCATAGTTGAACCATGAGAAGCCTAAGGGCTAAATTTGCAACATTGAGAACAAGAATAGTATCCTATGCGTACATAAGGTACGCTAAGCGTACTACGCGTGCCTTAGAAGTGTGGGCGTACACTTGTGTATGCTAAGTGTACTCACGTCAGATGAAAACCCTAATATTTAGGGTTTGAGTGCAATATAAACATCCTTATTAGATCATAACCCTCCCTTACCTAAGCCTCCACAGTTTTGAGCCGTTTTCCCCAAACCCTAATCCTTTCCTTGAGTGTGTGAGCTTATAGAGTATGTTTTGAGTAGTTAGAGAAGAAAGTGTTACATCAAGAAGATGGAGAAGGAGAACAAGCTTGTAGATCTGAAGTTGCTTTGTGCCCCACAAGCTCCAGAAGGTAAAAACCTTCAAACTTTATGCTTGTATGATATGGATCTTGCCATGCTAGCTTTATGGAACCATTTCTTGTCCCAAAAGTCCCCAAGTTGGTGCATGATATGATTTGGACGAGATAAGTTGTCCTTTCATGTAACATCCCGAATATTAAATAAATAAATAGATAAGGGTTAATATAAGTCGAAACCCTATAATAATAAAAATAATAATAATAATAATATTGCAAGGTGTTGGCCTCGAGGAGTTAATTGTCACGATTTAAGCAGTTGGGGGTTAAAAGTGTAAATTCCAGAGTGGTTTGTATATATTTTCAAAGGCAGGGGCTGATAGGTAAGTTATTGGGACTTAATTGAATAGATTTTTGGGAAGAAAGGACCAGGTTGTAAATTTTGGATTCAATTTGTAATGATTTCTGAGGGCGGGGGTTATTAGGTAAATTTTGTACTTAGTTTGAAGAAAATTGGGTAAGGAGGGGCTGAATATGATAAAATGAATGGAAGTTTGGAGGGATGCGAGATCAGCCGGTGATCTTTATTCCCTCCTTGTTCATGAATCAAACCCTAACCACTATTCTATTGAGCTGCCGCCGATTGGGAGTCCTCCTTCTGCCACCACTCTTCTTTCCGGTAAATTGTGATCGGTGAGACCATGGCCAGCCATCGGAGAAGTTGCTATCAGTAGCGTCGAGCAGCACAACAAAGTCAACAGCGAGGCGCCGTTGCCCAGTCGGGATTGTCTGCCACGATCGCTGCCGGTGAGACCTTGAACCGCCGAGCACTCTTTTGTGATGCCAGCGCCGACGAAGCCGGAGACCAGGAGCCAAGCCCCATACGCTGTCGTCGCCACCACCACCCTGTGGTTATTCCAAATCTGCTAGCGAGCTCCGGCTGCCGCCACGACGAGGGTTGTGTTAGGGCATATTTGGTGATCTCCATGCAGTTGTGTATTGCTGTTTCCATTTTGGATTTGTGTGTGTTCTCCTTGTGGTCGAAAATCCACTGCCACCACCATGAGGTGGTGGCTGCCATCCATTTGTGTTTTCTACCACCCTCCTCCGCCACCAACCGCCATGGGAGGTGGCTATGGGTGTGTTTGTGAGTTTATGTTTGAGTATAATTATTGTTTTCGGAAATTATGAGGTTGAATGGTTGCTTGTATGGCCGGGAAACCTCCCACCACCACCTTGAAGTGGTGGCCGCCACCGTGAGCCGCCACTAACCACCACTACCTGAGGTGGAAGTGGGTGGTCCTTGGCATAGTGAACCCTAATCATCCCAAATGCTTGATATGGACTTGTTGGATGGTTTATGGGCTAGAAACCCTAATTAGGGTTTAGAAAACCCTAATTTTGGGGTTTGTTGGTTTGGGCCTATTGGGACCCGCATTTTGACTAATGGACTGAAGTTATAACCCATGAGGATTTTATTGTATGATGGCTTAGTAGAATCATGGACTTAATGGGTTAAGCCATTAATGGGTTAAGTGAGAAACACTTAACCCTAATCATCATTTTATGTGGAAACCCTAGTTTCTACTTGGGTCGTGCGTTGAGCCTTTTATTGGGCTTTGGTGATTGGGTTTATTGATGAGCCATCCAAGAGCAGTCATGTTGAGTAGAATATTTAGATGGGCTTTAGGGTAAGGTCTGTGTGAGGGTTGGGCCCAATTTGGAAAATTGGGCCATGGTTGGGCCATTGGAGGACTTTTTGTGAACCCATTTGGTATTGGGCCTTGGTGGGCCCATTGGGTTTGGATTATTTATGGACCGGATTGGTGGACCATATTTAGACCTAATAATGTGAAGGTTTGTCTTGTATCCCAATAGGGTTATTTGTGGGTTTGGCTTAGTAATGGAAGCCAGAGTGTACCAGCAGCATTTATAGGATCTATTCGCCATCTGAGGTGAGTGTTCTCACTATACTTTACCTTGAGTGGTAGTTATGAGTGACCGGAAGGTCTTATGTGCTTACATTGAGTATTATGTTATCCTGTTGTGTGTGACATACTATGCATTTTGTCTTTGTGAGTTATGCTATGCGGAGTTTATAGACCGGACTGGAGGGCCCAACGATTTATGAGGCCGGAATGCTCAAGCAGACCGGACCGGAGGGTCCAACGAGCATAGGACCAGAAGGTCCACAGAGTTAGGGCCGGAGGGTCCAGAAAGTTTGGACCAGAGGGTCCACAGAGTTATAGCCTCGAGTGGCTAATATGTGTTGTATGTGGTATTTCGGGGAACTCACTAAGCTTCGTGCTTACCGTGTTATGTGTTATGTGTTTCAGGTACTTCTCAGGATCACGGGAAGGCGACGGCTCGATTGTACACACAAGATGAAGAGTTATGTTTTGGAGGATCCTGGATTATTAATCAAACAGTTATGGATTTGTGTTTTGTTAATTTGATAATTGTGGATTTTCATGTAATGTATTATGAGAATTTTGTGATTTAACAATGAAAAATTTATATGAAAATTTTCGGTGTTACAAGCTGGTATCAGAGCCTTGGTTTGAGGGATTCGGATGCACCTTCGGGTAGATCTGGACTCAAACTGAGGATTTGAGAAAAATTTTCAAGGAAATGATTTTTCTAAAACGAGCAAGAGTTTCTAAAAGAATACAAGTTGGAGCAGTATGTACAATCAGCCAGAGCCCGAACGGTGATTTCCCAAAATACCCTTACGTTTTTATTACGTTTGTTATCTATGATGTGCTTTCGAGCATGTGTTGAGTAAGAGTATCCTGCCGGAATCCTCTAGAGAGGGTTTTGAGTAAAGGGGTAATCTAGGAGAGATACCTAGATGAGCATTTGAGGAGTCTACTTAGAGAGTAGTCAAATGCCCGCGTGGGGTAAAGTTGCTTGAGCTCGGTGGTATCCTTAGAGTATGAGGAGAGCAAGTGGGTAGAGACCTAGAGTGGTTTATATGTTAGTAGAGATTATTCGATGCCCGAATGTTGCTTGCTTTGTGCTTTGTGGAACTCTTGATGATGAGAGCCAGCTACTAAGTGAATATGACGATATCCAGGAGGTAGATGGCTGGCATCATAAGGAGTTCTTCAGCAGCTGATGGCGGGAAGTGTGAGAACCTAGGAAGAGCTTAGGAAAGGGTGACCCTAGTTAGATGAGTACACTGACATCGTTGGATATTTCGCAAAGGAGCGAACACGCATGACGGGGTTGGTGAGTGAAAAGGTCGAGCAGTTACTTAGGGACTCGGGGATGGTTCGTGTGGAAAGTATGGGTAGATTTGGCAGGTAGTATGGGCCTATACTACTGAAAGCTGAGGACCCATACTCGATACAGAGAACATTCCGGAGGTTCTAAGTAGCAGATGAGAGGTGATTTCATGGTTCGAGTACCATGATTTGTAGCAGATGAGAGGTGATTTCCTGGTTCAAGTACCATGATGTGTAGCAGATCGAGAGGTGACTTCATGGTTCGAGTACCTTGATTTGTAGCAGATCGAGAGGTGACTTCATGGTTCGAGTACCATGATTTGTAGCAGATCGAGAGGTGACTTCATGGTTCGAGTACCATGATTTGTAGCAGATCGAGAGGTGATTTCATGGTTCGAGTACCATGATTCGTAGCAGATCGAGAGGTGATGTCATGGGTCGAGTACCATGATTCGTAGCGGATTGAGAAGAGATAACATGGTTCGGGTACCATGATTCATAGCAGATCGAGGGGTGGCCACATGGTTCAAGTACCATGACCCATGGCGGTTAGTGTTCCTGGTTCTACCAGTTATGTCGTGGTGATTGTCTAGGCTGAGATCAAATGTGCAAGAGTTTGGGGCCAGAAGGCCATGATGAACGAGTTTTAGTGAAGCATCCCCAGAGAGGGAAATCGAGTTAGCTCCAAGGGATTGTTGGTGATATGCCAGTTGGAGTCGCAAGACTCAAGGATGAGTAGAGATAGCAGTTATGGAGGATTGCAGCATGAGTGAGCAATCAGCCAATGGTGGAGATGTCACCGTCTGTGACATGGATGGTATTATTTCCATTTCCTGTGGGAAACATAAGAGGTGTTGATAATTCGGTTTCCGAGCTTAGGGGTAGAACCCTGCGGGTTAGCATTGATGGCGACCTTTCATCAGAGTTTTTGGGCAGTATGTCTGCCGAGAGGTAATGTTAGAGCATGAGCAGGTTGTCAGCGGGGACTGAGATGGTTAAGGACAAGGATACACCCTATTTGAGCATTGTAGGGCATGTATTAGTTGCAGCGGCAGACGATCAAGAAGAGGGTATTCGGGCAGTGGCTCTTATTATCTATGATGAGTATCGAGTTTGGTAATGAGTACTTCACTCTTATTACAATCCACGTGATGGAACATTGATTGAAGAGTCGAGGATGAGGAGTATGATAGTTCATTATTTCAGATTAAGAGTCAGAGTTACTACTGGACAGTTGAGATGTCAGATAGTGGGATGATACGAGATTCTGAATGACTAGGGGTAGTCATCATGAGAAGTTTCTGAGGATTTCATCTGAGATTCGGGTAGTTGGAGTTGCTCGAACTCCATCAGGGAGATCATTGAGCATTGCATATCACCTTCCAAGAGTAGGTGCGATGTTACTGGTAAAAAAAACAGTTTGTGGGATAGATTGTTGGTGAACCAATTAGTGATGGTTCGAACCCTGAGTGAGGGAGGACCGGGTGCTTTGGAGGAGATCAGAGATATGTTGAAGAGCGGTTAGAGAACTGGATATAGAGACCTGCGATGCGGATTCCTGAGACCATGATTATTGATGGTCAAGGCGAAGTGCAAAGCGAGATAGTCCATGTCATATGTGTTCAAGAAAGGATGAGTGTCTGCACAACAGGTGGCCGTTAGGTAGAGGCCTTGTAGTAGGTAATAATTTTTCGAGGTGGTTGGTTCGATGAATGGATTATTCTATGCTCTTTGGAATGGGTAAGAGATGATCGTGAAACCAGCTTCAGAGTCGGTATGAATATCCTTGGAGAGGTTCGAGTGACAGAGGAGGGAGTATAGGATTGTCGACATCATGTTCTGAGTCATCGACGATTTCCATGTTTTTCAAGTTGAGGATTGGGATTTTCGAAGTTCTAAGATGTGTGAGATGAAGATCAGTTTTGAGATTCCAACAGAGTACATTGCGGTATCTGAGTATGATGTCGTGAGTATGAGATCAGTGGTGGGGGCAAGACATCATGAGATTCTGTGATGGTGTGCCAAGACATCCGGGTATGATGTCCTAAATTTCGGTTTATTTCGAGTCTTGATTTATGAGATGACGAGTGGTGTATCAAGTGTCTATGGTTCCGGTGGGGGCCCTTCAGCTAATTGACATCAATAGATTTATCTAAGAATGTGAATTGCGGCGAGAAAAAGAGGTTTTGTCACGACGGTGGTCGTCCAAAGTAGTGATGTTTAGTCTGGATGGGTGTATGTGTACCTATCTATGTTGGGCCGTAGAACATGAGTTAATGATCGTAGTATGTTTTCAACCTGAGGATGAGATTGTGAAGTGGTAAGAGTAAGTGCGGTAAGACTACGGGGAGCTGCAGCTTCAATGATTCAGTGCAGAGAAGTTGTGGTGATGCTACGGGGAGTTGTAGTACTCACTATTTAGTGAGAGGTTGTGGTGATGCTACGGGGAGCCGTAGCACTCACTATTCAGTAAGAGGATGTGGTGATGCTACGGGGAGACGTAGTACTCACTATTCAGTGAGAGGTCGTTGTGATACTGCGGGGAGCTGTAGTACCCGCTAGTCAGCGAGAGAACATTGTGATGAAGTGCTCTCTGATCAGAGCTTGATGCAGAAGAGTTTTAGGCTTGGGTAGTCCTAATAATTGAGTCTTTGGGAACCTGGTGGCCGGGCCAGGGGCGAGATTGTGGTCTCCATGATGGTTGGGATCCATTATATCTCGAATTGATTAGAGGTTGTGGCGCATTGGTGGGAATCGGAGAAGTGATGTACGCGTAGATTCGTAAATCACGGGTTGTGAGTTGAGTATCAGATTGGATTTGAGAGATTCCAATTCTGTTGTTGAATCAGACTCTCGAGTTTGAGTTTGGCCCTATCTGTGTAAAGTTAAGGTAAGCTGAGATTTTAGATCCCTAATGGATTTCATTTTGAGTGGTATGGTTTACATTTAATGTTCTAGACCTGGGATGGTTAGTTCATTCGGCTTGATAAGGACCGCAACATACATTAAGTTATTGAGTGTTAGTCAACAGAGGTTGGTAATGATGTGTGATTACAGCTTGGGGTAAAGCGAACTTAGTGGTTGCATGTACATGTGGTTGGTTAAGATAGCTCTATTGGACGGAACGGCCGGGGATATGCTTGGGCTTATGGCCATGCCGTTCAAGATGTCGGGCGTGTAAGGGATGGTAAGGAATGATTTCGAGGACAAAATCTAACTTAAGTGGGGGAGAGTTGTAACATCCCGAATATTAAATAAATAAATAGATAAGGGTTAATATAAGTCGAAACCCTATATTAATAAAAATAATAATAATAATATTGCAAGGTGTTGGCCTCGAGGAGTTAATTGTCACGATTTAAGCAGCTGGGGGTTAAAAGTGTAAATTCTAGAGTGGTTTGTATATATTTTCAAAGGCAGGGGCTGATTGGTAAGTTACTGGGACTTAATTGAATAGATTTTTGGGAAGAAAGGACCAGATTGTAAAATTTGGATTCAATTTGTAATGATTTCTGAGGGCGGGGGTTATTAGGTAAATTTTGTACTTAGTTTGAAGAAAATCGGGTAAGGAGGGGTTGAATGTGATAAAATGAATGGAAGTTTGGAGGGATGAGAGATCAGCCGATGATCTTTGTTCCCTCCCGTGTTCATGAATCAAACCCTAACCACTATTCGATTGAGCCGCCGCCGGTTGGGAGTCCTCCTTCTGCCGCCACTCTTCTTTCTAGTAAATCATGATCGGTGAGACCATGGCCAGCCATCGGAGAAGCTGTTGTCAGTAGCATCGAGCAGCACGACGAATTCAATAGCAAGCCGCCGCTGCCCAGTCGGGATTGTCTGCCACGATCGCTGTCGGTGAGACCTTGAACCGCCGAGCACTCTTCTGTGATGCTAGCGCCGACAAAGCCGGAGACCAGGAGCCAAGCCCCACACGCTGTCGTCGCCACCACTGCCCTGTGGTTATTCCAAATCTGCTATCGAGCTCCGGCTGCCGCTACGACGAGGGTTGTGTTAGGGCGTATTTGGTGATCTTCATGCAGGTGTGTGTTGCTGTTTCCATTTCGGATTTGTGTGTATTCTCCTTGTGGTCGAAAATCCACTGCCACCACCATGAGGTGGTGGCTGCCATCCATTTGTGTTTTCTGCCACCCTCCGCCGCCACCAATTGCCATGGGAGGTGGCTGTGGGTGTGTTTGTGAGTTTATATTTGAGTATAATTATTGTTTTCGGAAATTATGAGGTTGAATGGGTGCTTGTATGGCCGGGAAACCCCCCACTACCACCGTGAAGTGGTGGCCGCCGCCGTGAGCCGCCATTGACCACCACTACCTGAGGTGGCAGTGGGTGGTCCTTGGCATAGTGAACCCTAATCATCCCAAATGCTTGATATGGGCTTGTTGGATGGTTTATGGGCTAGAAACCCTAATTAGGGTTTAGAAAACCCTAATTTTAGGGTTTGTTGGTTTGGGCCTATTGGGACCCGCATTTGGACCAATGGACTGAAGTTATAACCCATGACAATTTTATTGTATGATGGCTTAGTGGAATCATGGACTTAATGGGTTAAGCCCTTAATGGGTTAAGTGAGAAACACATAACCCTAATCATCATTTTATGTGGAAACCCTAGTTTCTACTTTGGTCATGTGTTGAGCCTTTTATTGGGCTTTGGTGATTGGGCCATTGATGAGCCATCCAAGAGTGGTCATGCTGACTAGAATATTTAGATGGGCTTTAGGGTAAGGCCTGTGACGGTTGGGCCCAATTTGGAAAATTGGGCCATTGGTTGGGCCATTGGAGGACTTTTTGTGAACCCATTTGGTATTGGGCCTTGGTGGGCCCATTGGGCTTAGATTATTTATGGACCGGATTGGTGGATGATATTTAGACCTAATAATGTGAAGGTTTGTCTTATATCTCAATAGGGTTATTTGTGGGTTTGGCTTAGTGATAGAAGCCGGAGTATACCAGCAGCATTTATAGGATCTGTTCGCCATCCGAGGTGAGTGTTGTCACTATACTTTACCTTGAGTGGTAGTTATGTGTGACCGGAATGTCTTATGTGCTTACATTGAGTATTATGCTATCCTGTTGTATGTGACATGCTATGCTTTATGTATTTGTAAATTATGCTATGCGGAGTTTATAGACCGGACAGGAGGGTCCAACGATTTATGAGGTCGGAAGGCTCAAGCAGACTGAACCGGAGGGTCCAACGAGCTTAGGACCAAAAGGTCCACAGAGTTAGGGCCGGAGGGTCCACAGAGTTAGGACCAGAGGGTCCACAGAGTTATAGCGTTGAGTGGCTAATATGTGTTGTATGTGGTATTTTGGGGAACTCACTAAGCTTCGTGCTTACCGTGTTATGTGTTATGTGTTTCAAGTACTTCTCAAGATCACGGGAAGCCGACGGCTCGATTGTACACACAAGATGAAGAGTTATGTTTTGAAGGATCCTGGATTATTAATCAAACGGTTGTGGATTTGTGTTTTGTTAATTTGATAATTGTGGATTTTCGTGTAATGTATTATGAGAATTTTGTGATTTAACAATGAAAATTTTATATGAAAATTTTCGGTGTTACATTTCAGACCCTTGAAGAGGTCCTAAGTGATAAAAATGATGTCCCAATAGCTAAATGTGTCTCATGCATGGAGTAGGAAGGTCTTAATGGATTAAGACCATGTATTAAGAATTTCTGGACTTCCAAAGTGTTAATGTTCGAGACTTTATGATTCTTAGGCATACTTGGTCAATGGATTTGATGTTTGGGCTTAAGTGCTTAAGCCATTAAGCACTTATTAGAGTTTTGGTAAAACTCATGTACATCCTGCGTAGTTTCTATACTCCCAGCGTACTGAGTCAACCACCCTGATGGTGGTCAACATAAAATGGAAGTACGCTCTGTGTACCAGAGGAGTACTGTAACAGCCCGGAATTTCAGGTAGTTCTTTAAATTATTTTTGGGGCTCATTTAGGAGGGGACTCGGCGAGTTGGTGCACGACTCGCCGAGTAGGGCCATGGTCTTGGTCGCAGATACGCGACTGGACTCGACGAGTCCAATAAGGGACTCGGCGAGTCGACGCTGTTCAGCTGAACCCTAGCCGTTTCGATTCTGAATCGTATATAATGATCTTATGGCCGTCATGTCGCGTCTTTTGGCCGATTGAAGATACCTTGGGAGTTTGTGGGCATCTGGAGCAAGAGTGAGGGCTAGAGGAAGGTTGAAGAGATTGTTAGACAAGGAGAGGCAAGGTGGTGATCAAAGGAAGTCCAACGAGTCGAGTACTGGAGGTTGGGGACACAGGGAACACGTTTCCAGGTAATCTTCGGATCATAATCTGTAGCTTTTACGTTGTATGCGAAATTAGGGTTTAGGAAACCCATTTAAGGAATTGTTAGATTATTAGTGTTGTTACAAGTGTTTAAAAACCCCTGTAATAGTATATGTGGAAGTCCAGGAAGCCCCATATCTATATACTTCGAAATCATGCGAAATACAGGAGGCAGCGGATTGACTGCATGGCGAGGACTCGCCGAGTTGTTCTTCAGACTCGGCGAGTAGCTTGAAGATTCACTAGGACTCGCCGAGTTGTTCTTCAGACTCGGCGAATAGCTTGAAGATCTACTAGAACTCGTCGAGTCGTCCTTTAGACTCGGCGAGTGGAGTCGGGGTGTCTATACTCGCCGAGTTGCCCTTTTCACTCGACGAGTCCGGTCAAGATTGACCATTGACCTGTATGTAACTTAGTAGGGTCAATTGTCTTGTTTGATAAGATCATTAATAAAGGTATGTGGTATTATAGGGAACCTGCGGATTAGCGGATCGAGTGCGAGTGGCTCAAAGGGTTTATAGCTTTCATACTACGAGGTGAGTCTTCTCACTATACTTTACCCGGAAGGGTTTGACTGTGAGACCGGAAGGTCGTATGTATTATATTTATGCTATGTCTAGAGAGGTAGATGCTTTATATGTGATGTATGCTTATATGTGATGTATGCTTATACGGGCCGGAAGGCGAGACTTTATGTGATAGAAAGAATGGTATGATGTATGACTTATGTGTTATGTGCGTTATGTTACATGTGTTATGTTTTATACTATTATGGGCCGGAAGGCAAAATACTATGGGCCGGAAGGCAATTTAATACGGGCCGGAAGGCGATATGTTATGGGCCGGAAGGCGATTATGTTACGGGCCGGAAGGCAATGTTATGTGGACCGAAAGGTCCGGGCCGGAAGGCGTATGTGGGTAAGTCGTATACTGGGGAACTCACTAAGCATTTATGCTTACTAGTTGTGTTTATGTTTTTCAGGTACTAGTGATGACCGTGGAAAGGCGCCGGCGTGACACGTACACACTGCCATTGTTGAAGATCTTGGAGATTTATTATTTATACTTTTGTAATAAACTTGGAATACAACTCTTTTGTCGAATAATGACGTTTTGTTTTAAATGAAAATTTTATTTGAAAATTTGAGCTGTTACAATTGGTATCAGAGCCTTGGTTTGAGGGATTCGGGTGTACTTTTGGGTGCAACTGAACTCAGACCGGGGATTTGAGGAAAAACCTTTTTAAATAATAAGGACACAACATTTTATAAACGGTAAGGCGGAAAAATAAGGATGGAACAGTGTGTACGAGCAGCCAGCGTCCGAACGGTAAAGATCCCCAGAATACTTTATGATGTTATGTGATGCACTGAATTATGAATTGTTATGCATGCTAGAAGACTAGGTATACATGATAGGACCAGAATTGCCTGTTTGTGATGCCTTAGTCTAGAGAGATTGCTTATATGAGATATTTTGTAGCATGCAAGTAGTTAGTGCATACTAGAGGTAGAGTACTCATTATTCGGGATTTGGGGAGGAAGATTTGGGACGAATACTGATACGGTGTGGTCGGTAGTATTGGGCCCGTACTACCGAAGGCACCGGATCAGTGGAAGACTCAAGTAAGAATCCCTGGAAATCGGAGACTGGGTAGGGCGCGTATCGAGTACAATTGTACTTGGTGGAGTCTCTGATGATTTTATGTTGTATTTCAGAGACATCATGGTTATCACACGCAATGGGGCGAGTTCGAGCGGTGCGAGTGACGAGGAGATTCGTCAGATTATTCAGGAAGAGGTAGCTGCGGCGGTCCGGGCTGAGATCCCGGAGATGTTTGGGTCTATTAAGACCATGCTGATGGAGGAGTTTGAGGAGCGGTACGCCGCACTTACCGAAGCTGCAGTTACTGCCGCTACCGCAGCTGTGGCTGCTGCCAGGCCGCAAGGGGGTGATTCATTACTATTCAGGGAATTCAGCAACACGAAACCCCCTGAATTTGATGGGACGCAGGATCCGATTGCAGCTATGAGGTGGATCGCCGACATCGAGGGGTGCTTCTATACTTGCTCATGCCCGGAGCACTTGAGGGTACGGTTCGCCTTGAACCAGCTCCGTCTGGGAGCGAAGGATTGGTGGAAGTTCGTGACGGCGAACTTCGCTCAGGCAGAGATTTCGGCGGTGACAATGGAGAGGTTTACGGAGATGTTCAGGGACGAGTACGTTCCCCCGGTAGAGAGGGAGCGATTGATTCAGGAGTTCTTGACCCTTAAGCAGGGTACTGATTCCGTGGCAGTGATCACACGGAAGTTTCATGAGAGGGCAATGTTCTGCCCCGAGCTGGTATCTACGGAGCAGTCGCGGATGAGCCGCTATTTGGGTGTTTTGAAGAGGGAGATCCGGGAGTTTGTGTCAAACTCCACCTATCGTACTTTCACTGAGCTTCAGGCGAACGCCAGGAAGCGCGAGATCGAGTTGGAGACTCAAGCGAGGGAGGAGGCTGAGTCTCGGCAGGTGGATCAACGGCCGGCCCAGTCTCAGCCGGCAGCCAAGCGGACTAAGTTCGCTGATTCGAGGATGGGAGGTTCGAAGGGTCGCACTTGCGCGAAGTGCGGCAAGAGTCACGAGGGGGCGTGTCGAGCTGGTGGTTGCTACAAGTGTGGCAAGGAGGGACATATTGCCAGGGATTGCCCTAAGGGGTTTATGGTTTGCTTTCACTGCAACCAGACAGGCCATCGGAAGGCCGAGTGTCCGCAACTTCGTCAGGGAGCTACACCTACTACCCGGACTACTGAGACCCGACCGGCGAAGGTCGAGGCCCCGAGGGCTCGCGGGAGAGCCTTTCAGCTGACTGCGGAGGAGGTCCGCGCTGCGCCCGATGTTGTGGCAGGTATGTTATCATTCGCGTATTTAATTAAAGGTCGAAATGTTATGCTTATGTTCATGAATGTGTAGGTACTTTCCTTGTGAACTCTATGCCTGCTCTAGTGTTATTTGATTCGGGTGCGAGTAGATCGTTTGTATCGTTAGCTTTTAGTCAGCACATCGGCATTAGTCGTGAGCCGTTAAGTCGACCTTTGAGCGTTTCTATTGCGGCTGAGAGGGTGATTTGTGCTACGGAGGTTCTTCGGGGATGTGTGCTAGAGATCTTCGGGGTCGCGTTTCCGATTGACCTCATTCCTATTGCGATGGGGGATGTCTGTGTCATTGTAGGCATGGACTGGTTGAGCCGATTCAGCGCTGTTATCGACTGCGAGCGTCAGCTGGTGACTATACGAGACCCTAGTGGGGGAGTTCTTACGGTATACGGCGAGGGTACCCGTTCGGGATCAGCTTTTTGTTCGGCTGCTAGGGCGAGGCAATGCCTACAGCGGGGATGTAACGGTTTTGTGGCGTATGTGATGGATACGCGGGAGAGTTCTGAGAGACCGAAGACATTGAAGGAGGTTCCAGTGGTGCGCGAGTTTCCAGATGTTTTTCCCGAGGATTTGCCAGGAATACCTCCTGCGAGGCAAGTGGAGTTTGGTATCGATCTAGTTCCAGGGGCTGCGCCTATTGCAAAGGTGCCTTATCGTCTTGCACCTCCAGAGATGCAAGAATTGTCCTCGCAACTTCAAGAGTTGTTGGGGAAGGGATTTATTCGGCCGAGTAGCTCGCCGTGGGGAGCACCGATTCTGTTCGTCAAGAAGAAGGATGGTTCACACCGGATGTGTATCGATTACCGGGAGCTGAACAAGGTGACAGTCAAGAACCGCTATCCGTTACCGAGGATCGATGATCTATTCGATCAGTTGCAAGGGGCATCTTGGTTTTCCAAGATTGATTTGAGATCAGGGTACCATCAGGTAAGAGTGCGGGATGAGGACGTCCAGAAGACAGCCTTTAGGACGCGGTATGGGCATTACGAGTTCTTGGTGATGCCTTTTGGGCTCACCAATGCCCCAGCAGTGTTTATGGATCTCATGAACAGGGTATGCAGGCCGATGCTGGATCGGTCTGTGATTGTATTCATCGACGACATTCTGGTGTATTCGCGGTCTAGGGAGCAGCATGAGGGACATTTGAGGGAGGTCCTTGAGGCACTGAGGTCGGAGAAGCTATATGCAAAATTCTCCAAATGTGACTTCTGGTTGCGGGAAGTTCAATTTCTAGGGCACGTTGTAAATCAGGCAGGGATATTGGTCGATCCGGCCAAGGTGGAAGCGGTGATGAGTTGGGGGGCACCGAAGTCACCTTCGGAGATCAGGAGTTTCCTTGGGTTGGCGGGGTACTATCGAAGGTTCATTAAGGACTTCTCCAAGATCGCGGTGCCACTTACCAAATTGACCCGAAAGGGTGTTACATTCTCATGGGGACCCGAGCAGCAGACTTCCTTCGAGACACTTCGTCAGAGGCTGTGCGAAGCACCAGTATTAGCTCTCCCGGAGGGGATGGAGGACTTTGTCGTATATTGCGACGCGTCGATTTCAGGACTGGGTGCAGTGTTGATGCAGAGGGGCCATGTGATAGCCTATGCATCGAGGCAGCTGAAGCCTCACGAAGCGAGATATCCCACGCATGACTTAGAGTTGGGGGCAGTAGTGTTCGCCCTCAAAATTTGGCGTCACTACCTGTACGGGGTTCGTTGTACCATATACACAGACCATAAGAGTTTGAAGTATTTGATGGATCAACCCAACCTAAACATGCGTCAGAGGAGATGGTTAGACGTGGTTAAGGATTATGACTGTGAGATCCTATACCACCCAGGCAAGGCTAATGTGGTAGCTGATGCATTGAGTCGTAGGGCGGAGAGTACTCCATTGCGGGACGTGTGTTTAAGATTGACGGTGATGACTCCGGTATTAGATGCTATTCGTGGGGCACAGGCCGAGGTCGTGGAGTCTGGGATGCAGAAACAGGAGCGGGTCGTCGGGTTGATTTCAGAGTTCGTTACGGATGGGCGGGGACTTCTGACATTTCGAGGTCGGATCTGGGTACCATTCGTGGGCGGTACGCGTGTTACTTTGATGGAGGAGGCACACAGATCGAAATTCTCGATCCATCCCGGTGCTACGAAAATGTATTTGGATTTGAAAAAGGAGTACTGGTGGCCTTGCATGAAGAGAGACGTTGCCTGGTCCGTTGAGAGGTGTTTGACCTGCCGTAGGGTTAAGGCCGAGCACCAGAGACCGCACGGTAAGTTGCAACCCTTGGAGGTTCCTGAGTGGAAGTGGGATCAGATCACGATGGATTTCATCACCAAATTGCCGAAAACTGCCAGGGGAGTCGATGCAATTTGGGTGATTGTGGATAGGCTAACAAAGAGTGCACACTTCCTTGCCATTAGCGAAAGTTCATCAGCAGAGAAGTTGGCAGAGTTATACGTGAGAGAGATAGTATCTCGGCATGGAGTGCCGACCTCGATTGTTTCGGACCGCGATGTACGTTTCACTTCCAGGTTTTGGAAGAAATTCCATGAGGAGTTGGGTACTAAACTGCATTTTAGTACCGCATACCATCCCCAGACCGACGGTCAAAGCGAGCGGACGATCCAGACATTGGAAGATATGCTTAGAGCGTGTGTGTTAGACTTCAGGGGTAGCTGGGATGCGCATCTGCCGCTGGCTGAGTTTTCCTACAACAACAGCCATCATTCGAGCATTGGTATGCCACCTTTTGAGTTGTTGTATGGTAGGAGGTGTCGGACTCCCATTTGCTGGGGAGAAGTGGGACAGAGAGTGATGGGCAGTACAGAGATCGTACTTCAAACGACCGAACAGATCCAACGAGTGAGGCAGAGGTTGTTGACCGCCCAGAGCCGACAGAAGAGTTATGCGGACAGACGCCGGTCCGAGCTCGAATTCCAGGTCGGCGACTTCGTTCTCCTAAAGGTTTCTCCTTGGAAAGGGGTGATCCGGTTCAGGAAGAGGGGCAAATTGGGGCCCCGGTTCATAGGTCCATTTCGGGTAATTGCAAGGGTAGGTCGGGTAGCTTATCGGTTGGAGTTGCCAGCGGAGCTGAGTCAGATTCACAATACCTTCCACGTATCACAACTGAGGAAGTGTATAGCCGATGAGGCAGCAGTGGTTCCGTTAGAAGATATTCAGGTAGATGCGAGTCTGAATTACGCCGAGAGACCAGTAGCTATCAGGGATCGGAAGATCAAGGTTCTACGGAACAAGGAAATACCTCTGGTGTTGGTTCAGTGGCAACATCGGAAGGGATCGGAGATGACGTGGGAGCCGGAAAGAGAAATGCGGGAGCAACATCCGGAGTTATTCGCAGAATGAGACTTCGAGGGCGAAGTCTAGTTCTAGTGGGGGAGAGTTGTAACAGCCCGGAATTTCAGGTAGTTCTTTAAATTATTTTTGGGGCTCATTTAGGAGGGGACTCGGCGAGTTGGTGCACGACTCGCCGAGTAGGGCCATGGTCTTGGTCGCAGATACGCGACTAGACTCGACGAGTCCAATAAGGGACTCGGCGAGTCGACGCTGTTCAGCTGAACCCTAGCCGTTTTGATTCTGAATCGTATATAATGATCTTATGGCCGTCATGTCGCGTCTTTTGGCCGATTGAAGATACCTTGGGAGTTTGTGGGCATCTGGAGCAAGAGTGAGGGCTAGAGGAAGGTTGAAGAGATTGTTAGACAAGGAGAGGCAAGGTGGTGATCAAAGGAAGTCCAAGGAGTCGAGTACTGGAGGTTGGGGACACAGGGAACACGTTTCCAGGTAATCTTCGGATCATAATCTGTAGCTTTTACGTTGTATGCGAAATTAGGGTTTAGGAAACCCATTTAAGGAATTGTTAGATTATTAGTGTTGTTACAAGTGTTTAAAAACCCCTGTAATAGTATATGTGGAAGTCCAGGAAGCCCCATATCTATATACTTCGAAATCATGCGAAATACAGGAGGCAGCGGATTGACTGCATGGCGAGGACTCGCCGAGTTGTTCTTCAGACTCGGCGAGTAGCTTGAAGATTCACTAGGACTCGCCGAGTTGTTCTTCAGACTCGGCGAATAGCTTGAAGATCTACTAGAACTCATCGAGTCGTCCTTTAGACTCGGCGAGTGGAGTCGGGGTGTCTATACTCGCCGAGTTGCCCTTTTCACTCGACGAGTCCGGTCAAGATTGACCGTTGACCTGTATGTAACTTAGTAGGGTCAATTGTCTTGTTTGATAAGATCATTAATAAAGGTATGTGGTATTATAGGGAACCTGCGGATTAGCGGATCGAGTGCGAGTGGCTCAAAGGGTTTATAGCTTGCATACTATGAGGTGAGTCTTCTCACTATACTTTACCCGGAAGGGTTTGACTGTGAGACCGGAAGGTCGTATGTATTATATTTATGCTATGTCTAGAGAGGTAGATGCTTTATATGTGATGTATGCTTATATGTGATGTATGCTTATACGGGCCGGAAGGCGAGACTTTATGTGATAGAAAGAATGGTATGATGTATGACTTATGTGTTATGTGCTTTATGTTACATGTGTTATGTTTTATACTATTATGGGCCGGAAGGCAAAATACTATGGGCCGGAAGGCAATTTAATACGGGCCGGAAGGCGATATGTTATGGGCCGGAAGGCGATTATGTTACGGGCCGGAAGGCAATGTTATGTGGACCGAAAGGTCCGGGCCGGAAGGCGTATGTGGGTAAGTCGTATACTGGGGAACTCACTAAGCATTTATGCTTACTAGTTGTGTTTATGTTTTTCAGGTACTAGTGATAACCGTGGAAAGGCGCCGGCGTGACACGTACACACTGCCATTGTTGAAGATCTTGGAGATTTATTATTTATACTTTTGCAATAAACTTGGAATACAACTCTTTTGTCGAATAATGACGTTTTGTTTTAAATGAAAATTTTATTTGAAAATTTGAGCTGTTACAAGTACGCCCCACGTACACCCTCTATTGGACTTTTGACAAATTGGGCTTCAGGATTGGGCCGCTTTTGGACTAATTGGACTTAGGCCTTGCTGGAATCTCTGAATAATTAAGGTTAGGCCATTTTTGATAAGGGATCCTATAATAAGGCCTAATTAGGAAGTTGGGCCCAATTGGGAAAATTAGGCCATTAATGAGCTTTGGATATATGCACGTTTAAGAGCATGGATTGGGCATTGGGCCTTGGCCCAATAGAGAGAAAAGACAAAATGGATTATATGGACCCTTAGTCAAGATTGATATCCCATGTATTGACTTAGTATTTATTATTTTGGATAGTGCTGGATTTTCGGTGAGACACTGATCGGAGACTTCCAGTTTATTTCAGCACTACTCGCGAGGTGAGTTATCCTCACTATACTAAGGGGTCGAAGGCACCAATTCCGACCCATTGGATTTGATATCCAAGTAGTTGATGATGTGTTGAGTATGAGATAGTTATACATGCTAGTTTGTTATGCCAGTTTGGTAGACCTGTAGGACTGGCTGTGTTACCATTTGATTATATGTATGTGTAATTAGTTGTATATGTAGACACGTTGTGTGGGTAGGGTTGAGGTTACACGGCTTCGTGCGGTGACCAACAAAACCTGGAGTATGCCAGATATGAGCTGAGAGCCGAGAAGGCATACCGGACTCATACAGAAGACTCATTAGCATACCAAATACGAGTTGAGGACCGAGTGGTATGCCAGACTCGTACTAAGAACTTGAGGGTATTGGAGCATTCCAGTTGTGAGTTGAGGGCTAGGGGAGCATTCCAGACTCGCGCTGATGCTAATCAGTTATATTTCAGTCTTAGGACTGAAGGGGGCAATCCAGTCATAAGTTGTGGGTTCGAAAGCAAACCAAACTTACGTTGTGGGCTCGGAGGCAAGCCAAATGTGAGTTGTGGGCCCGGAAGGCAAGCCTGACTAACACTATGGGCCCAGGGGGTAATCCGGTCTGTAGAGCTGTGGACCCATTACATGCTGTTATTATGTGTATTATTTTATATCTATCGGTATTTTGAGGGAACTCATTAAGCTTCAGGCTTACAATTTCAGTTTTAGTTTTAGATACCTCGGATGATCGCCGGAAGGAAAAGGCGTGATCGTACAGCTCCTCATTTTTTATGACTTTGTGTACCGAGATACTCTGATGTAGAACCATTTTGATAACAAATTTGTAATAACTATTTGTGACATCCCCATTTTCACGGCCATAAAATACCGACTTTTTTATACTTTATAAAAATCAGAGTACCTCTTTTAATAAAAATGTTGCGGAATTTGTTCCCAGTAAAACATGATAAATACATTATCAAAGCATTTCCAAAGAAAAATATTTTTATCCACTTTAAAACATTTGGGATGTCATCGTCAATACAGAAACATAAGCATACACAGAACTTATATTCATTTACACTAGTAATCTACATTTCTTTTAAATCCCTCAGTGTAAAGTAGCTTCATATGGACACCTGTGATACAAATAAGCTTGAGTGGGTCAGGTTGGGAAACCTGGTGAGTACATAGGGTTTTCAACCCACAATAATATAATTATTATGTTAAACATCAAACAATCAACCCAATTACCCATCCACATTATCTTCTTTACTCTTAAGGATCTACCCTAAGATTCAGCTATTCCTCGTTCATTCATTCCTAAGGAGTATCCTAAGCAATCAGCACTCTACATAGTGGCCAGGGTTTATCTCATTTATTGACAGTATCGTTTTCAAGAGTCCACTCGCAATACCTGTCAATGGGTTTTTAGAGTACACCGAGTGAACACATCGTTCACAACACCTACAATTTGTGAGCCTGTTAGTGTTCCACTAGATTGTCTAGAATAGTCTGTGGTTTCCATCCCTACTCTGCTAGATGACAGGGTCATCGCTTGGGTCATCGTTTGGCTCATCGTTTTGGCTCATCGCTTTGGCTCATCGTTTTGGCTCATGGCTTTGGCTCATCGTTTTGGATCATTGCTTTGGCTCATCGTTTTAGCTCATCGCTTTGGTTCATCACTTAGTTCATCGCTATGCACCATATTTTATCACTCATATATTATCGCACATCATTCGTCTCATCTTTCATTGCTCATCATTTATCTCATCTTTCATAGCTCATCATTTATCTCACCTCTAATCTACCCATGTTTTACCCAACACATTTTGTAGATATAAAATTCATATACAGTTTAGATCATTTAAAACTTGTATAAAACGTTTCATCTAACATAGACAGCAAGTATTTAGACAGTATACACACATGGCACGTAATTTATATAAAATACTTCATATCTATGTGTAAGATGAAAGTAACTATGCACTCCCTCGGACAAAACCTAGCATCATTACCACTAGAGTTTAGTCTAATATTTGACGAGACTAATTAATAGTCTAGCTATTATTACTATTATACAAGCGTTAAACAATACTCTTCACCCACCATGTATAGACAGGGGCCAGAAATAGAATACCGGAGGGCGGGATCATTTTGGCATATAGGACTTCTGAATCCAGCAACCCAAGCGGCCCTCCAAACCGGATTCCCTGTATCCCGAGTGGTTAAAAAGACATTATAACGACACTTATATAACTCACAATAATAGTCTAAATACTTATTATAAGGTCCTAATAACATTACTATATTAAAACATAAGTTATACTAAAGATATGTTAGACATAGCTCATTTACAGCGGGTTTTTCCCAAAACCGGGCTCCGCTGGAGTAACGTTCCCGAGCTGAATGGCTCTTCTTCTCGGAGTCATCGGGAGCTCCGAGGCTACCACCTCGTGCTAGGGAGGTTCCCTAGGCTTTTTGGGGGGTTTCGGGGTTAGAGAGAGGTTCTAGAGAGAGAGAGAGAGAGGGAAGTGATGGGAGGTGTGAGGAATGAAGAGGGTTTCACCTCTTATTTATAGGGGGTTGGAGGGTTACTCACGTCGTGAGCCAACATGGGCTCCAAGTCTGAGCCTGATGCTAACACGTGGCATCGCACATAGGGTGGAAATCAGCTGATTTTAAAAAATTCATAACTTTCGCATACGAGTTCCGTTTTCAACGTTCTTTATATCCACGCATAGGTAAAAATAAGATCTACAACTTTCATTTTGACTCGCCAGCTAATTCTTGACCGATCATAAATTTAACAGTAGGAGGAGATTAGACTAGTAAATGACCGCGAAGAATTCGTAACTCCTTCATACGGACTTCGTTTTCGTCTATCTTTTTATTGTTGAGTTCCTATTAATGAGATATTCAACTCTCATTTAGGTCACGTAGGCTAAAACCGCTCGATCTAAAATTTGAGTTTCGGGTCGTACACTACTATGCCAAATCTTAGAAAATTCATAACTTGCTCATACAAAGTCAGATTTGGGCATTCTTTTTTTGTATGTTCTCGGTTTAACGTATACTACAACTGTTGTTTAGATTTCTTAGGCTACAAAGTCCTCCATCGTAAATGCACTATTTACGTCTCCCGGTGTCGTGCATTTTTTGCCGTAAAACTTCGACGGACCATAACTTGTTCGTTATAACTCGGATTTCGGCGTTCTTTATATGTATGGAACCCTTGTAGCATATACTACCACTTGGTTAAGATTATTCCTTCTAAATAATCTTCCATCAAAAACTCATTTTTGAGGCTCATTATCTCTAAATTGACTAGCCCAGATTTGCGGGCGTTACACTATAGGTTTTTAAATGTTTTAAAAAGTTTAAAATTTGCATGATTTTTGTGGATGTTACAGTGAAGTTTCCAACTTTACCCTTAAGAACTATCCTATTAGGTATAGAACCCAAACCCTAAGCTTAAAAGGTTAAGGCTTTAACAATAAGCACGTATTCACCAGGACAAGGCCCCAAAATATAGATATGGTCCTCAAAGGCTACAAACACACCTAAATTTTCCAACTTTACTCTCAAATATGCTTGGAAGAGACTCAAATGTTCAAAAGAAGCCATAAGATGGACTTAATGCATGCATGGAGCCCTTGAGACAAAAAAGTTGGCACCTTTATGCTAAAAGAGCTCAAGAGGACCATGGATCTGGTAGAATAGCACTTGGGACGACCTTCAACCCCACTAACCACCAAAACATGGCTAAAAGCCTCAAAACTAACCCAAAAAGAGATCTGATCAAACATTAAGCAAGGTTAGAACTTTATACCAGAAATATGATGGAAATGAAGCAAAGAATTAAAATCTTGAAGGCTCCAACTTGAATCACCACCTTACACCAAGCTTCTCCTTCTTCTAATGGCTTCAAACACACCAAAATATACTCTCAAAGGGCTTAGAACACTCAAAAAGGCTTTATGGTTTCGAGATTAGTGTTAGGGACTTTGGAGGCTGGAAATTAGGCCAACACTTGGGACTTATGGTGTTTAAATAGGGTGCAAAACCCTAAAATTAGGGTTTCCTCCAGAGCGGTCAACTCACCGAGTTGAGACTCCTAAACTCGTCGAGTTACCTAATGAAACCTTGCGGCCGAAACAACTTCAACACGTCTCATGTACTCCAACCCACCTAAAGAAATGAAGATCTTTCCAGCTCTTGGTCTGTTACTCTACAACGATGAGAGATAGAGAGCTAGCTAGCGACAGAAACATTATGAGGGACAAATGTGATGGTGGTGGTTTCCGACGAAGGGTTGCGCCCTCTTGCTAAGCCCTAGGGGTATCACCCCTAGCGGGATCTAAGAGCTCCCATAGAGCTCTTTGGGGGTCTCGCTGATCGTCATACCTTATTTATGTCCATAATTTCATTTTACTAACAAAATTATTATAGAAAATATTATTTTAAAATAATATATTTTTATATTTGTGTTAAAATTATCATAAACTATGGATAAAATCAGCATTTGATACTAAATGATCTAATGCTCGGTAATTATAAAAATATGAATTATATAAATCATAATTCGTAGTCTGATATCGGTGCCTTGATATGAAATTGGTCATTAAAAAATTATCCTCATAATCTGGATTTCATGTAACCTACTAATAAATTCAAAATATCATATTCGAAAAATAATCACACGACCTATTAATTTCAAAAGTCTTCTTCTCCTTCAAAATTTCAAATATGTATTAGCTTTTAATCCTTATCTAATATTAAAGTCGCGGTATTATAATTAAATATTATCTACATATAATATCGATTTTAACAACTTTTATTTTAACCAAACCTCAATACAAAAAATGAGTAAACAACTAAATACACTATGGAAATACCTCTAATTTCAGTCGACTCCTTCGGCTAATTGGATTCTTGGTAAAACTTATATCTCTCTTTCTATGCACAAACGATCCAATGTCTTTTGCTTCTTATTTAAGTTTGTGTTTCAAATTCTGTTTGACTTTGTAACTTGACTAACTTCATGAAAAAATGGCAGGTAATTGAAATTTGTGAGAATGCTTTTTCTTTTTCTTTGACTTTTATTTTCCTTTCAGCTTATTACAATTTTACATGGTTCTTCATGCTAACTGTATAGTCATCATAAAAATAAATTAAAAGAAGATTTTGGTAAGTTTTATATTTATATTGCTTTTTCTAGATTTAACTGTAGAAATTTATGTGAATTTACTTATTTATTTATCAGGTATAGAGGCATGGTCAGGTGATTTTAATGTCCTTCTCTCATACAAATACTAAAAAATAAGTTCTTTTTAATCTTTTAATTAATTTATTTTTTTAACAAATAAACTGCTAATTGAGTTGTGTTGACTTTTTGCAGTCAACAGTTGAGTTAGGGCTTGATTTCGTCTTCCCTGAAAGTCAAGCAGAAGCTGTAAGATTAGGTGCAAAGATTCGTGAACTTCCTAATGACCATGAGTCCATGACGCAAAGCTTCAAATTTTAGAGGTCGACCATCTTTTTTCCCATTACACCCTTGTGATTTCATTATTTACCTTTTTTTAATTGTAATGTTGAATGATTGTAGGTTGGAAAGATTTCACTTCATTCAGCAAGTTCATCAATTAAGGAAGTTCAAAATTTGGTGTTGGATCCAAAGTAAGACACTCAGATGAGAATCTCTTTTATTCATTTATTTATTTTTTTAATTAATGTTTCTACTTTTTTATCTTTCTTTTTTCTTTTTTATGCTTTACAGCAGAATTCCATATTATCTAATAATCAGACAATCAGGATTGGATTTAAAGGTACTTAAGAAGAACTCTCCTTAACCTATTTTTGTATAGAAGTTGCCAATTTGTTGAAGAATCTGTCATTGGGTTCTCAATCAAAGACATTTTTTGGGTTGTTAGGTTGTTATCTATCCTCAAATTCTTCATTACCTTGGTTAGTTTGTCTTTCACCATCCCAATTTGTAGACTTTGGGTCCAAATCTACTCATTGCAAACTTTAATAAGTTGGGTCAATCGCTTAGTATTTCAAAAGAAATGCTAACATCTAACATCTCTGGTCACAGTTTCTTTCTAATGGAATGGAATGGAGTGTGAATGAAGTTGGTTCATCTTAAATTATTGGATAAGCCGGAAGTGAAACAGCAAGAGATGGTCACGTCTGGCTCCAACCACTAATGACTGCCAATAACTGTGACTCATTTGTCCATTTAGTAATCGAATTTATCTTGAATCATTTCTATAAATGGGTTATTAGATACTTTCTTAAACCAAATAAATGTTTGTATAACCTGCTGAGAAAGAATGACATTTTAATTTTTTCTTTTACTAATTGTATGTGAGATTTGGCCTACATCTGAGATTCTTGATTCTCATCTTACATTCAATTCTCTCTATTACAATGTTACACTTTTATTTTTTTCTTATTTAGACACTATACGTAACGTTGTAATTTTCCATCTTTTTTCTTATTAGGACATTCTACTTCAAACACCTACACACCCGATGTTAGGTACAAATAAAATTAAGATGCTTTAATTAACTTCAACAAACTTGCAATAAATCTCACTGGTCAGTTATTTCTGGCGGATCCAACCCCGCAAAGCGGGGCTCCTCCCTAGTTTTTATTAATAATGTCTTTATTTCATTTTGAAAACCACATACAATTTCTTGATGCTAATGTTTAACATGCATAAATTGAAATAGAACGATAACAAAAAAGTTTGGTCTCCTATTATGTAAAACATAAACTTGAAATAATATTAAGCTTTTTGGGTGAGCCCTAGTGCCAACCCTGAATCTTTCAATCTGGTTTCAGTGATTGAATCAATCCGGTCTCTCATCTCCTCAGTCAAGTAATTTTCCCAATCTCCCACCTTTCCTTTCCTGAAAAAATTCCGATTCTCCACCACCACCTCCGCCCCAAACATCTGAACACCATCTTTATTCACCTCAAAGTTACTCAAATTCTCAAAACTACACAGCTTCACAATCTCTTCCACAACCCCACCCTCCTCTTCCTCCGTTGTAAAAGGCATTCCCATGAACTCCGCCAACTTCTTCAGCTCCACAGATGGTTCCTTCTTCATATCCTCATACTTCAAGAACAAGATCTTTTCAGGTGATTCCTGGCTTGCTTTCCAGTACCCCAACACATGCTCCCAAAATGGTCCGTATTCGGAGACCCCGTTGCAGAAAAGTTCGTAAGCTTCATTAAACGAAATGGGTGTGAGTTCCTTCGACCTGATTTTGCTCATGAAATGCCACTTGGAAATGAGTGCGTCTTTTGGATCCCTACACACGTACACAAACTTGCATGTCGACGATGATGATGTCATTGAGGTCGGTAACAAGTCATGAGCAAAGTGTGTAGCAAACAGTCTAGGGGAAGGGAGATTGTCGAACTTTCTTACAGAATACTGATCAAGAAAGATTTGAGCGTCGAGGGAAGGGAAGACACCGTGGGGTCCGGTTTGATGAAGAGGATTGTCAGAGATTTTGTAACGGTGGCGGTTGGCGGTGGCGAACATGAGAGCTCTAAGCCAGGTGGTTCCACACTTCATGAAAGCTGCGAGGAATATGTCGGTGGGGTTTGGATGGAAGTATTCGTGGATCGTTAATAAGCTCTTGAAAACTGTTTGGGGCAACCAGAAACCTTTATGTAGAAAGATTTCAGGGCCCCTCCAACCTTTGCCTTCGGGGAGAGTCGCAACAAGGCCGTTTACCTTTTCATTGAGCTTGTTGTGGACGTGTTCTTGTTGGTCTGAGATTGGGTTTTCGCCATTAATGGCTGTGGGGTGGGAGCATATATTTTGGTTGGAAATGAGGTCCGTCGACATGTTTTCAGAGTAGAGTTGAAGTAGATTGATAGATTGATGCAGGAAAAACTCGAAATATGGAGCTTCTTTAATAGTCATTGCCATACATAAGATAATATTAAGTAACTATAAAACCTACAATCAATGTAGCTGAAATATATAAATATAATCAATAGTAGCATGGCGACAGTTGGCGATAAGATCGGCAGGATTTTTGCTACCCGAAGCATTCAGTCTATGGAGATCATAGATTCATGATCTTGATTGATTAAGGAGAAAGAAAAACAATGGAAGCCTCCTAATCACCATTCTCACTCGGAAATAGAATAAGAGTGTCTGATATGATGGGGCCCGCTTAAGAAGAAGAACATGAAGAGGGCCAAATTGAAGGTGAACATTAAATTCCTTCACCAGTGGAAGGAAACTCGGAAGGTGTCAGAGATCAGCGAAGAGTTGGGAACTAGACAACGACGGTGATTGAGGTTACCGATGACAATCACGTACGTTGAAGAAGCGTTTAACGATCGTGCAGAATTTCGCGACGACTTTACAGTCCCACTATTTCAAATCCCTTAGAAATTGGATCAACAAAATGGTTCTATGCCCACTGGGCCTTATAATAATTAATTAAATGCCACTAGGAAGCCCCATGCAGAGTATAAACTCAAACCTATGCGTGCGTTTGCTACCAAGAAATAGAATTGAAAATAGAGAAAAAAATAAATTAAGGTGGAGAAAAAGAAATGAGTATAATAAAGAATTCACCAAAGAAATGTATATTAGAATCATTTTCATTGTTTGGTTATATTATAGTAAGCAAAAAAACCGAAATGATTTTTTTTGCCATGTTTTTTCATTTTCAAAAAGTTTTCTTTTACAATAATCACATTATAATTTACACATTAAATTATCACATTTTTATATTTGTATTTTTTTTCATTTTCTCAATTAGTTTTTTACCAATAATTTTTTATAATTGCCAATTAGTATTTCACTACTAGAAACTTGAGTTTCAGCGACAAATTTAGCGACGGATTAATTTTGTAGCAAAGTTTAAGGCTTATAGCTAGGGTTTATCGAGGGATCAACTACGAATTTCGCAAGTGTTTATTGGCGCACCTCAATCCCTCGTTAATCATTAGAAAATGAAGGTATTTCAGCGAGGGTTCAACGACAGATAGAGAAATTGTTGATTATTGGCATCTAGTATACGTTTAGAAAGAGAACGCCGACAAATTTTTTTTTGAGGTACGCACATTTTTGTTTTACAATCGCTGATCTCTCGTTGAAATTGGCGCAATCCAATTCCAGTTTCATAAAATTGTTGTAAGTTTCCTTCCCTCCCAAATCTGTTTTATCACTTGGAGTTAGTTCCTTATGCCATGTTAAAACCATCTCCTTTCAAACACATGACAACACAACTCATCGTTGATGCTTCTAATTCTGGAAACCTCCTTAAAATCTAAAAGTAGTTTTCATTAACCTCCGATTCAGGTAAATATCTTGATTTTCATTTATATAGTCATATATTAGGTTATGTTTAGTTCGGTTACACAATATATTGTGTTAGGGTTTAATTTCCCCCTTTTTCTGTTTCAATCATCATCCCTCTTTGTCACACCCGAAAACCGGAACGTCGGAAACGTTCGGGAGTGGGGGATGTCATGTTTAGTATCACAAGACATGCATCATATTAATCAAGTAATAAACAACCATTTCATTAGAAAGAAAGTGTTTACAAAGTATGTGTTTACAAAACATAGAATACATAGGCAAATAACAAAACAAGACTTGAAGCTATACTGCCCCATCTTCTGAATCCTCAGTGCGAGTACCTGTCTACTAGTTACCTGAGAATACAAGTTATTTTGAAAGAGTTGATCAGCAATTAAGCTGGTGAGTTCATTAGATTTTAGTGATGTATGTAAGTTGTAGAAAGTTTAGTAAGTTGTAGTAAATTGTAAGTTTGTTTAGAAAAGTTCGTCAATTCCTCCAAAAAATCCTATATTTCCTACTTTGATGAAAGATAAGTAAAAATGACTCTACAATCATTTCTATGAGTAATAAATGGATACAAGTTATATAAAAACTCAGAGTAAACAAACAATCGAATGTGTGTATCTGTACTAAGCCCACAACCAAACAAGGAACAAGGAATGAGGGGGATGACACACATCCCATTGGTTATTAGATACTTGTTGTATATAATCCTGGTGTATTCCCTTGGTACTCACAGAGTTTACTGTAATAGTTCCTTTATATTTGAAGAAAAGATTCTTTAAGAAATTCCTTATTTCTTGTAATATAATAGTAACCACAGTGGTTCATTCTATAGTCTCTTAGTTTACACTAATTATAAATATATATATATATATATATATATATATATATATATTCTACAATTAAGCGGATAGTTAATTGTGTGAATCTGCCCTAAGCCCACAACCAAAGAAGGAACACGAAGTAAGGTGGAAATCACACATCCAACTACCCATCGACTATTAATGATATGTATAATTCTCATGTATAAACTACGATATTATAGAACTAATCACTTAAGGTCCTTTAAGTTATATGTGTTTAATAAAATTGATTAAACCCTTTTACGAATTAGTTTCTAGTTTAGTTTACTCAATGTTCTATCGTTAGGACGACTACTAGAGGTAACGAAACTTTGTATTCTAGTTTAGTTTACTCAATGTTCTATCGTTAGGACGACTACTAGAGGTAATGAAACTTTGTACTTTGACGCCTTAGTCGGTACTGATGTGAGTTTTGTATAATTGTATGTTTTATTTATTACTGTCAGATATTTATAAATGTGCTCTGTATAAATAATTTTGATTTAATATATAGCTATCACCTATTGCCTGCTAACCCTGGTACGTGTAATCGTACCAGTGTTAACGCAAACCCAGAAAGATATATTATTATATTTTATCACCTCGTGCCTACTAACCCAGGTTTGTGTAATCGTATTAGAGTTAACGCAAACCCGGAAAGATATATTATTATATTTTATCACATTGTGCCTGCTGACCAAGGTACGTGTAATCGTACTCGAGTTAACGCAAACTCGGAAAGATTTATTATTATATTTTATCACCTCGTGCCTGCTAACCCAGGTCCTTGTAATCGTACTAGAGTTAACGCAAACTTGGAAAGATATTTTATTATATTTTATCAGCTCGTGCCAGCTAACCCAGGTACATGTAATCGTACTAGAGTTAACGCAAACCCGGAAAGATATATTAATACCTTAATTTGTTACAAACAATGAGTTAAGTGTAGAATGTCTTCCTAGAATACTAGGAACATTGTATAGGTGTGTAATACTTGATTTGTTCGTCTGTTATTGTTATAGAGTATTCCTCCCTATACATGTTATATTATGTTCCTCCCTATGCTTGTTATAGTATGTTCCTCCCTGTACTTGTGATAGTATCTTCCTCCCTGTACTTGTTATAGTATGTTCCTCCCTGTACTTGTTATAGTATGATCCTCCTTGTACTTGTTATAGTATTTTCTTCTCTGTACTAGTTATTGTATGAATTGAACCTCCTAAACTATACCTATTGTAGTTTACTAGTATGTTACTTATACTAATACTGATTCGAAGGAAAGACTCATTTTATCTACCATGTTCTGATTATACTTTAAAGACGGAGTTTTGTAAACTATGAAGTAACATAACTTGAAAAGAGCTTTTGAAATGTTTTGATCACTTATAAAAGATATAAGCAATCTTTTGAAAGATGTTTAGAACAATCATTGACAGAATTATCATTATGTTCAACTTGTATTCCCCCCCCCCCTTAAAAGTATTTTAAAACAGTTTAAAAGATTGATTACGGGGTATGAACTCACTTGATGTGGGTGATTCAAATGAATATGCACATAAGGATGAGAAGTTCCACGAATGAAGTCCCAAGATTTAACGAAACCTATATGACACATAATAGCATATATTGACATAAATATAGTGTTTAGAAGAAATCAAATGCAAGGAAACACCTCACGGGACTAGGAAACACTTGGAATGAAGTGTTGAATCGCATGTGATTGATCAAGGAAGAGTTCACGACCACTTATGGAGTTTACGGCCATGGGTTTACGGCCAAGGGAGTTTACGGCCGTAAATTCATGGTCAAAGTTGGCAAAGTGTGTGGGTTAAGGTCCTACAACTTCCATTAAGGGTTTATGGTTTAAGGCTTGGACTTAAGAAGAGTTTAAGCTCAAAATGGCACCCTTATAGGGGTTTACGGCCATGGGAGATTGCTTGGCCGTAAACTCCTTTTTTCTTGAGAAATGGATGATTTCAAAGCTCTAATAAGGTGTTCAAAGTAAATAATAAGTTAAGGAAAGGAGTACTTACGATATGGAGGCTTGAAAGGGTTGATTTTGGACCAAAACACTAGTGTGCGTTCTTGGTGAAAGTTGAAGATTTGAAGATCTAGTTAAAATGGATGTTTTCATGGATGAAATCATAAGGGTCTTACTAGATGCAGAGACGTATTAACAAATCAAAGGAAGAACACTTACGTTTTTGGAGGATTTGGATGAAGATCTTGATGATACTTGAGAGAGAAATGGAAGTTCTTGAGGTGGAAATAAAATAATGAAAGAAAGTTGAAGGATATGTGACTATAAGGAGGAGTTTATAGTAAACCTTGAGTTTACGACCGTAAACTCTTGTGCTTTGGCTGTGAACTCCCTTTTGGTGAGGTTAAGCTTGATTTGTTGTTCTGTGGCTTTAGTAGGTACTTCCTAACACTCATTCCTTAAGTGTACTAGGCTAAAACTCCTTAGAATGACTTTTGACAAGGCTAGAACTCATTAGCATTGAGTCTGACACTCAGTTGAGTTGACTGACTGAGCTTTCAAAGCAAAAAAAATTCGGGTTGTCACATCATCCCGCCGTTAGATGGGATTTCGTCCCGAAATTAAAGCTTAACCAATATTCATGAATGAGATGGAAGGTACAGATACTCATGATTCATCTAGATCACTCGATCTCTAGTTAAATCAGGTCCTCTGAATACGTGTTAGAAGACTTTCGCCACGTGGTACAGTTTCGTTTTCGTTCGATAGACTCTGCTGACTAGGGTTTCTGAGGCTTTCCTTCACTGAACTGGATTTCTACAAATTTCTTTTCCAGGTCGAGGCTTTCTCTTGCACGATATATTTGAGTGGAATGATAAAAGTACCGACAGACAACCGCTTTTTCAAATCTCTATATATGTGGCAGGATATGGTGAAATGTATCGAATTCCCTAAATAGATGAGACTTGTACGCTGTTCGGCCGATTCTATTGAGAATCTCTTATGGTCCTTAGCACTTTGGATTTAACATTCCATGCATCCGGAATACACGATAGCCTTCTATGGTGAGATCCCTATTTGACGTGATCATCATCCTAGAGTTCCAAAGGTTTCGCTCTTATGGAAGGCGTAGCTTTCCTGGTTGGTTCTAGAAGTTCTAGGTCATTTGTGGATTCGTACTTTTGGCTTGATAGTTTCCTAGAATGGTTTATGGACCGGCGAATATGTTGTCTGGTATTTCGCAACTAACTAGTCGTTTGGCACTTAATTTAGTCCAGCGCAAAGAGGCTCTGCGCTTACAACCAATGAAGGTTTTCGAATGGAGCAACTTCAAATGCTAATATGGTAAGGGACTTGACTAGTTGGCAATTTGGGTATCCCAAACCTCTCTAAGGTCAGTCGAAATACATTTTTGCCACAAAATTCCTTTTGATTGAATTTGTCCTATCATTCCGTCTGTCATTTCATGGATGGTAGGCTGTGCTCATGACTAGCCTAGCCCTCGAGGATTTTCTGAAGTAACCGCCTAATTTGGAAGGTGATTCTTATTATCTTAAATAGAGATAATAGACATTTGAACACCGAGCAGTCCAACAAATCCCTCGGACATGCGTTCCATTAGCTTAACTAATGTGTCTGTTTTCTTCGATTTGCAAGGAACTGGCAGTTTTAATCCGTCAACGGTCACTAAAAATGCTATCATGTCCGCCTGTTATCTTGGGAAGCTTGACTATGAAGGTCAACTCAATTTGTTGCCTCTGATTAGCAGTATACCCAATCGTAGACCTAGGCAACTTTGCCCTTACGATTCTGATATGATTCATACATGGTCCACCTATCATTACCTCGTGTATACAAGTCATATATAATTAAGATTAGTAAGACGTTTGGATGTGCGGCTCTGCCCCAGGTCCACAACCAAACAAGGAATAGAAGATAGGGCGGTAGCAGACATACTAAATCTGCGAAATCATAATCATATACCACCCTCTCAAATACATTAACTAGTAATAGGTGGGTTGTATTCGTCCTTAGCCTATGTGCTCGAACTTAGTCTGCTGGACGAGTGGTATTTCGTGACGGTCTGCGGACATATGACCACAAGGATTTGGAGATCAAGGTACTCTTCGCACGAGTACTTCAAGGTTTTAGAATACGAAAGACAAAAACGGAGGTTTAGGTCGGACTGTCGATACAATGATGAATGTTTCAAGAACTTGACGGTCGAAGCGATAGAAATATATGAACTTAGTTTGGTGAGGACCACGCCAACTCATGACGAATGATAGTAAAAAACTCTTTATTGAACAAAGTTTTGGCCGATTTGAAAGAAACTTATGATATACGATGATGTAATCCTATTGTGTTCGACAATGTACTCTTTGTAAATGTTCTAGTGCTTTCTGTTTTCCCCTTTGATGTAACACTTCTACGTATCGTACCGCGACGAGCGAGTACATATTAATGAAAGTGTTTTGATAACTAATTTCGATAGTTTATACTATGATCCTCATTGGTACCAATATGATCGCCTGTCATATACAAGTTATGAACACTTAAGATGAATAAGACGGTCAGCTGAGTAGCTCTGCTTCAAATCCATCACCAAACAAGGAATAGGAATTAAGGTGGAATCACTGACTCTAAATCTACAACATCTTAGCTATGCACAACCCTGATGTATATGCTAAGCCATCATAGCTTCTCTGATCGGATCTCTTAGTTCACTCTGATACTGTGAAATAAGCCAAGTTTACTTGGGGAATTGGTCGTGTCGGCTCCTTGCAGAAACGGGCAATGTGCCCCTTTCTATTGCAATTGTTGCATTGCATCTCTCGACAAGCTCCATTGTGGTGGTAAGTGCATCTGTCACACATTGGGAGATTTCCAACATATTGTCTGTCGGGGGTTGTAGTGGTAGCTGAAGTGCAGGATGTTGTTACTGCTGTTGTGGCCACAGGGGTAGTCACGGGCTGTCGTCTCTTGTTAGAACCTTGAGCCGACCCTTTTGCCTTGTTATTCCAGGACTTTTGCTTCCTGATCTAAGGTTTGTGATCGGGGGTGTCCTTGCCACCAGACACTAGCGGGTTCCTTTGATTGTTATTGTGATTAGTATTGTCGGAACTGCTTCTGCTTCCACTGGCGTTATTAACATTGAGTTGTGACATGACGGCTATCACAACAGATGTGACCGCAGCCTGGAAGGTTGCAGTGTCTATCTGCAGAATTGGTGCCTTGCCTGTTGGTTGGTTTCTTCTTGGTGATGACATGATTCTGTCACAACAGCTGTGACCGCAGCCTGGAAGGTAGCAGTGTCTATCTGCAGAATTAGTGCCTCGCCTGTTGGTTGGTTTCTTCCTGGTGATGACATGATTTTGTTGCAAGGCGAAAAATGATCTCTTGAGAAATGATGCTCATCGCTTGTAGTATTCCAACATTTTTAAATGTACTAATTAGTTTCACGCTTTGCTTAACATTTCTCAATGTTTTAGACAGCACTCCTGAGATATGGCCATGGTGGTGGGTAGAAGTAGGTATGGTACGAGTGATATTTAAACTAAGTTAACCCTGTTCTGAGTGCATCTGGTCCTGACTTCCACAAGGTTCTAGAAACAATTCATAATAGGGTCTATACCGAATAAACTTTATGAATTAGAAATGGCTATCCTCGAATGAATATCTATGACCTGAATAACTGTTACCAGTTTCATGTAATGAAAATAATCCTAACACATAGGGTGAGCAGTGTTTCCACTAACTCATTAAGTTAACCAAGATTATTATTTATTAGTGTGACGTATAATACATTTTGGTTACTTTGGCTGATCTCTTTTTGAAAACTTCTTCTTGAACTTACTCTTGTTCCTCCTTGACTCTTCTGCTAACTACTATGAGGAAGTGGTTACATTTATCTGGGTTTTTCGTGCGAGAATGGATGTGTCTAAAGAATCTATTAGATTTAAGGTAACTTTATGGGGTGATCCTTACAGTGTCCTATTATTGTACAATGTATGCAAGTTGTATATAATTTAAGATTAAATAGGCCTTTGAATAAGTGATCCTACTCCAAAACCACAACCAAACAAGGAACAGGTAGTGAAGCGTAGATCATAAAATCTAAGTCTATAAAATCTCAATTATATAAAACTTTTAGGAGTATACATTGCAAGATTATAGACCTATCCGTAAGGGTCTTTTAAGTTATCACATAAGTTATTTATTTAGTGCCTAAAATACTCCTATAGTATTTTAATGTAATGAACTTGATATGTTTTAAACTTGTTGTCATGTTACAGTATCATAAAATACTCCCATAGTATCTTATCTTTACGTTCTTATCTAGAATTCTTTTGGATAGAGTTACGTAAGTTTTAAAACTGTTTCAACACCCCATCACTCCCAAACACATGTCGGTCACATCTCAAATGAATATAATTGATCAGGCTATATTGATTCTAGCTATGATTACATAATTGTTCAGGTTTGACCACAGTGTTCAACCTTTAAATACTCATGTTCTATTCTTCTCGTGATACTTGTTCTAGTATGTATAAACGTATAAGCAAGTAGGTATATTTTTATAACTTATTGTCATATTCTTAAAATATATTATTATGCAGAGCACTTAAGCCCCATTGTATTTATAGTTGTATATCTTTTATCGACTGATATACTTAGTTCACTATAAACAATGCTCTGATACCAAACTGTCACACCCCAAAACCAAAACGGCAGAAACGTTCGAGGGTGGAGGACGTCATGTTTAGTATCACAAGAAATGCATCATAGTAATCAAGTAATAAGCAACCATTTCATTAGAAAGAAAGTGTTTACAAAGTATGTGTTTACAAAACATCGAATACATAAGAAAATAACAAAACAAGACTTGAAACTATATTGCTCCATCTTCTGAATCCCCACTGCGAGTGCCCGTCTACTAGTTACCTAAGAATACAAGTTATTTTGAAAGTGTTGATCAGCAATTAAGCTGGTGAGTTCATAAGATTTTGGTGATGTATGTAAGTTGTAGAAAGTTTAGTAAGTTGTAGTAAATTGTAAGTTTTGTTTAGAAAAGTTCGCCTGTTCCTCCAGAAAATCCTATATTTCCTACTTTGATGAAAGATAAGTAAAAATGACTCTACAATCCTTTTCTATGAGTACTAAAAAGGAATGAGGCGGATGACACACATCCCATTGGTTGTTAGATCCTTGTTGTATATAATCCTGGTGTATTCCTTTGGTACTCACGGAGTTAACTGTAATAATTCCTTTATATTTGAAGAAAAGATTCTTTAAGAAAACCCTTATTTCTTATAATAAAATTGTAACCACAGTGGTTCCTTCTATAGTCTCTTAGTTTACACTAATTATATATATTCTACTATCGAGCGGATAGTTAATTGTGTGAATCTACCCTAAGCCCACAACCAAACAAGGAACAGGAAGTAAGGCGGAAATCACACATCCAATTACCCATCGAATATTAATGATATGTATAACTCTCGTATAAACTACGGTATTATAGAACTAATCACTTAAGGTCATTTAAGTTATATGTGTTTAATAAAATGGAGTCAACCCTTTTACAAATTAGTTTCTAGTTTAGTTTACTCAATGTTCTATTGTTTGGACGACTACTAGAGGTAATGAAACTTCGTACTCTGACGCCTTAGTCGGTACTAATGTGAGTTTTGTATAATTGTACGTTTTGTTTATTACTGTTAGATATTTATAATTGTGATCTATATAAATAATTTCGATTTAATATATAGCTATCACCTCATGCCTGCTAACTCTGGTACGTGTAATCGTACTAGTGTTAACGCAAACCCGGAAAGATATATTATTATATTTTATCAGCTCGTGCCGGCTAACCCAGGTACGTATAATCATACTAGAGTTAACACAAACCCGGAAAGATATATTATTATATTTTATCACCTCGTGCCGGCTAACCCAGGTACGTATAATCATACTAGAGTTAACACAAACCCGGAAAGATATATTATTATATTTTATCACCTCGTGCCTGCTAACCCGGGTACGTGTAATCATACTAGAGTTAACGCAAACTCGGAAAGATTTATTATTATACTTTATCACCTCGTGCCTGCTAACCCAGGTACGTGTAATCGTACTAGAGTTAATGCAAAATCGGATAGATATATTATTATATTTTGTCACCTCGTGCCTGCTAACCTAGGTACGTGTAATCGTACTAGAGTTAACGCAAACCTGGAAAGATATATTTATACCTTAATTTGTTACAAACAATGAGTTAACGATAGAATGTCTTCCTAGAATACTAGGGACGTTGTATAAGTGTATAATACTTGATTTGTTCGTCTGTTATTGTTATAGTATATTCCTCCTTGTACTTGTTATAGTATGTTCCTCCCTGTACTTGTTATAGTATGTTCCTCCCTGTACTTGTTATTGTATGTTCATCCTTGTACTTGTTATAGTATTTTCTTCTCTATACTAGTTATTGTATAAGTGTGTAATACTTGATTTGTTCGTCTGTTATTGTTATAGAGTATTCCTCCCTATGCATGTTATAGTATGTTCCTCCCTATGCTTGTTATAGTATGTTCCTCCCTATACTTGTTATAGTATGTTTCTCTCTATACTTGTTATAGTATGTTCCTCCTTGTACTTGTTATAGTATGTTCCTCCCTGTACTTGTCATAATATGATCCTCCCTGTACTTGTTATAGTATTTTCTTCTCTGTACTAGTTATTGTATGAACTGAACCTCCTAAACTATACCTATTATACTTTACTAGTATGTTTACTTGTACTTATACTGATTTGAAGGAAAGACTCATTTTATCTACCATATTATGATTATACTTTAAAGACGAAGTTTTGTAAACTATGAAGTAATATAACTTGAAAAGAGCTTTTGAAATGTTTTGATCACTTATAAAAGACATAAGCAATCTTTTGAAAGATGTTTAGAACAATCATTTACACAATTATCATTGTGTTCAACTTGTATCCCCCCCCCCCCCCCCCCTTTAAAAGATTGATTATGGGGTATGAACTCACCTGATGTGGGTGATTCAAACGAATATGCGCATAAGGATGAGAAGTTCCACGAATGAAGTCTCGAGACTTAACGAATCCTAAATGACACATAATGGCATATATTGACATAAATATAGTGTTTAGAAGCAACCAAATGCAAGGAAACACCTCACGGGACTAGGAAACACTTGGAATGAAGTGTTGAATCACATGTCATTGATCAAGGAAGAGTTCACGGCCACTTATGGAGTTTACGGCCATGAATTTATGGCCAAGGGAGTTTACGGTCGTAAACTCATGGTCAAAGTTGCCAAAGTCTGTGGATTAAGGTCCTACAACGTCCATTAAGGGTTTATGGTCTAGGGTTTGGACTTAAGAAGAGTTTAAGGTCAAAATGGCACACTTATAGGGGTTTATGGCCAAGGGAGATTGCTTGGCCCTAAACTCCTTTTGTTCTTGAGAAATGGATTATTTCAAAGCTCTAATAAGGTGTTCCAAGTAAATAATAAGTTAACGAAATGAGTACTTACGATATAGAGGCTTGAAAGGGTTGATTTCGGACCAAAACACTAGTGTGTGTTCTTGATGTTCTTGATGAAAGTTGAAGATTTGAAGATCTAGCTAAATGGATGTTTTCATGGATGAAATCATAAGGGTGTTACTAGATGAAGAGACGTATTAAGAAATCAAAGGAAGAACACTTACGTTTTTGGAGGATTTGGATGAAGATCTTGATGATACTTTAGAGAGAAATGGAAGTTCTTGAGGTGGAAATGAAATAATGAAAGAAAGTTGAAGGATATGAGACTATAAGGAGGATTTTACAGCCAACCTTGAGTTTACGACTGTAAACTCTTGTGCTTTGGCTGTGAAATCCCTTTTGGTGAGGTTAAGCTTGATTTGTTGTTCCGTGGCTTTAGTAGGTACTTCCTAACACTCATTCCTTAAGTGTACTAGGCTAAAACTCCTTAGAATGACTTTTGAGAAGGCTAGAACTCATTAGCAATGAGTCTGACACTCAGTTGAGTTGACTGACTGAGCTTTCAAAGCAAAAAAATTTCGGGTAGTCACATCATCCCGCCGTTAGAGGGTATTTCGTCCCGAAATTAAAGCTTAAGAAATATTCTTGAATGAGATGGAAGGTACAGATACTCATGATTCATCTAGCTCACCCGATCTCTAGTGAAATCAGGTCCTCTGAATACGCGTTAGAAGACTTTCGCCACGTGGTACAATTTCGTTTTCATTCGATGGACTCTACTGACTAAGGTTTCCGAGGGTTTCCGTCACTAAACTCGATTTCTACAAATTTCTTTTCGAGGTCAAGGCTTTCTCTTGCACGATATATTTGAGTGGAATGATAAAATTTCTGACAGACAACCGCTTTTTCAAATCTCTATATATGTGGCAGGATATGGTGAAATGTATCGAATTCCTTAATTAGATGATACCTGTACGCTGTTCGGCCGATTCTATTGAGAATCTCTCATGGTCCTTAGCACTTTGGATTTAGCATTCCATGCATCTGGAACACACGATGCCCTTCTATGGTGAGATCCCTATTTGACGTGATCATCATCCTAGAGTTCCAAAGGTTTTGCTCTTACGGAAGGCATAGATTTCCTTGTTGGTTCTAGAAGTTCTAGGTCGTTTGGGGATTCGTACTTTCTGCTTGGTAGTTTCCTTGAATGATTTATGGAGCGGCGAATATGTTGTCTGGTATTTGGAAACTAACTAGTCGTGTGGCACTTAATTTAGTCCAGCGCAAAGAGGCTCTGTGCTTACGACCAATGAAGGTTTTCGAATGGAGCAACTCCAAATGCTAATATGGTAAAGGACTTGACTAGTTTGCAATTTGGGTATCCCAAGCCTCTCTAAGGTCAGTCGAAATACATTTTTCCAACAAAATTCCTTATGATTGAATTTTTCCTATCCCTCCGTCTGTCATTTCATGGATGGTACGTCGAGAGGTGCTTGACCTGCAGGATGGTTAAGGCCAAACATCAAAGGTTGCATGGCAAGTTGTAGCCTCTAGAGATTCCCATGTGGAAATGGGAATAGATCACGATGCACTTCATTACCAACTTGTCGAGGATGGCGATGGGATTTGATGCCATATGGGTCATCGTGAATCGATTGACCAAGAGTGCCCATTTCCTGGCCATACGATGGAATCGATTTGATGCCATATGGCGATGGGATTTGATGCACTTCATTAAAACAATTTCCCTCAGACAAAACCTAGTATCATTACCACTAGAGTTTAGTCTAATATTTGACGAGACTAATTAATAGTCTAGCTATTATTACTATTATATATGCGTTAAACAATAATCTTCACCCACTCTGTACAGACAGGGGCCAGACATAGAACACCAGAGTGTAGGATCATTTTGGCATATAACACTTCTGAATCCAGCAACCCAAGTGGCCCTGCAAACTAGATTCCCCATACAACGAGTGGTTAAAAAGATATTATAACGACACTTATATAACTCACAATAATAGTCCAAATACTTATTATAAGGTCCTAATAACATTACTATATTAAAACATAATCTATACTAAAGATATGTTAGATGTAGGTCACTTACATCAGGTTTTTCTTAAAACCGGGCTCCGCTAGAGCAACGTTATAGTGCTGAAAGGCTCTTCTTCTTGGAGTCGTTGGGCGCTCCGGGGCTTCCGCCTCGTGCTAGGGAGGTTCCCTAGGCTTTTCGGGGGGTTTCGGGGCTAAAGAAAGGTTCTAGAGAGAGAGGGAAGTGATAGGAGGTGTGAGGAATGAAGAGGGTTTCACCTCTTATTTATAAGGGGTTAGACGGTCATTCACGTTGTGAGCCAACTTGGGCTCCAAGTCTGAGCATGGTGCTGACACGTGGCATCGCACACAGGGTGGAAATCAACCGATTTTCAAAAATTCATAACTTTCGCATACGAGTTCCATTTTCAACGTTTTTTATATCCACATGTAGGTAAAAATAAGATCTATAACTTTCATTTTGACTCGTCGGCTAATTCTCGGCCGGTCTTAAATTTAACAATAGAAGGAGATTAGACTGGTAAATGACCGCGAAGAATTCGTAACTCCATTACGGACTCCGTTTTCGTCTTTCTTTTTATCGTTGAGTTCCTATTAATGAGTTATTAAAATATCTTTTAGGTCGCGTAGGATAAAACCGCTCGATCTAAAATTTGAGTTTCGGGTCGTGCACTACTATCCCAAATCTTAGAAAATTCATAATTTGCTCATACGAAGTCAGACTTGGGCGTTCATTTTTTGTATGTTCTCGGTTTAACGTATACTACAACTGTTGTTTAGATTTCTTAGGCTAAAAAGTCCTCCATCGTAAATTCACTATTTACGTCTCGTAGTGTCGTGCCTGTTTTGCTGTAAAACTTCGACGGACCATAACTTCTTCATTATAACTCGGATTTCGGCGTTCCTTATATGTACGGAACCCTTGTAACATATACTACCACTTGGTTAAGATTATTCATTCTAAATAGTCTTCCATCAAAAACTCATTTTTGATGCTTATTGTCTCTAAATTGACTAGCCCAGATTTGCGGGCGTTACACTATTGGTTTTTAAATGTTTTAAAAAGTTTAAAATTTGCATGATTTTTGTGGATGTTACAGTGAAGGTTAAGGCTTAAAAGGTTAAGGCTTTAACAATAAGCACGTATTCACCAGGATAAGGCCCTATAATACAGATCTGGTCCTTAAAGGATACAAACACACCTAAATTTTCCAACTTTACTCTCAAATATGCTTGGAAGAGACTCAAATGTTCAAAAGAAGCCATAAGATGGACTTAATGCATGCATGGAGCCCTTAAGACCATAAAGTTGGCACCTTTATGCTAAAAGAGCTCAAGAGGACCATAGATCTGGAGGAATAGCACTTGGGACGACCTTTAACCCCACCAACCACCAAAACATCGCTAAAAGCCTCAAAACTAACCCAAAAAGAGATCTTATCAAAGATTAAGCAAGGTTCGAACTTTATACCAAAAATATGCTAGAAATGAAGCAAATAATTAAAATCTTGAAGGCACCAACTTGAATCACCACCTTGCACCAAGCTTCTCCTTCTTCTAATGGCTTCAAACACACCAAAATACACTCTCAAAGGGCTTATAACACTCAAAAAGGATTTATGGTTTCGAGATTAGTGTTAGGGACTTTGGAGGCTGGAAATTAGGCCAACACCTGGGACTTATGGTATTTAAATAGGGTGCAAAACCCTACAATTAGGGTTTCCTCAAGAGCGGTCAACTCACCGAGTTTAGACTCCTAAACTCGTCGAGTTACCTAATGAAACCTTGCGGCCGAAACAACTTCAACACGTCTCATGTACTCCAACCCACCTAAAGAAATGAAGATCTTTCCGCCTCTTGGTCTGTTACTCTACAACGATGAGAGATATAGAGCTAGCTAGCGACAGAAACATTATGAGGGACAAATGTGATCGTGGTGGTTTCCGACGAAGGGTTGCTCCCTCTTGCTGAGCCCTAGGGGTATCACCCCTAGCGGGATCTAAGAGCTCCCATAGAGCTCTTTAGGGGTCTCGCTGATCGTGATACCTTATTTATGTCCATAATTTCATTTTACTAACAAAATTATTATAGAAAATATTATTTTCAAATAATATTTTTTGATATTTATGTTAAAATTATCATAAACTATGGATAAAATTAGCATTTGATACTAAATGATCTAATGTTCGGTAATTATAAAAATATGAATTATATAAATCCTAATTCGTGGTCTGATATCGATGCCTTGATATGAAATTGGTCATTAAAAAATTATCCTCATAATCTGGATTTCATGTAACCTACTCATAAATTCAAAATATCATATTCGAAAAATAATCACAGGACCTATTAATTTCAAAAGTCTTCCTCTCCTTGGAAATTTCAAATATGTATTACCTTTTAATCCTTATCTAACATTAAAGTAGCGGTACTATAACGTAAAAGAAATAATTATAATTAAAAATATTATCTACATATAATATCGATTTTAACAACTTTTATTTTAACCAAAACTCAATACAAAAAATAAGTAAACAAATAAATACACTATGGAAGTAGCTTGAATATGTTTTCAATTTATTTAAGTTAATGTCATTAATGTGATATATATATATATATATATATATATATATATATATATATATATATATATATATATATATATATATATATATATATATATATGTTAAAGAGTGTAAACTATGTCCACGTCGATAAGTGCTTCCTCCGCCAATGAGAAGTCTACTGGGCGGCCACTTTTAACGTATATGGTGGTGAACACCTTGCTTGTCTGTTTCACCTTCTCTCATGTCGTTTCCCCCAAACTACTTGCCAATCCTACGAAACGTGCCTTGTAGCCTCTGCTACCTTTTGGCGAGCCACCCTCTATCAAGAGCTCCAGCTGCCGCTATAGGAGACTTGAAGGTGGGTTTTGCTTCTAGACTTGCCACCAGCTGCTTGTAGCTTTGCCAGCTGCCATGATCGGTGCAGCTCCCGCTACCGAGGTGCTTCTCCTACGTCAGCCACAAAGTCCTTCTTTACAAATAAAAGGTGTATGTCTCTCCTATTCCTCTTTCACTTCACCTGATTGCTTCCTCCTCATAAGAACCATCATCTCTCCCTTAATCGAGCTGTTTTTCACCCAAGAGTTCCCGTCTGATACTATTTGAATGATGTGTCGCTGGCGTTCTCCTCCAAATCCTTAATTACTATTAATCGTTGGCGTGCCTTGTAGCCTCTGCTTCTATTCTAGAGTTTTGTTTCCCTCTTTCTCTTGAACACTGCATGATTCATCTTTATTATCTTTTCTTTTTATATGATTTGAAAGAACGACCATTGTATGTTCCACTTCATTTGACTCTTGGGTCTTTTCAACAAAAATTAGAATCTTAGATTTCAGTTTGGAGTCCATTCATGAGGTCTGCCTGGATATAAGTCACATTTCATATTAGACTTTCAGTTTTTCACTCCTTTTCACTTTAATCCATCTTCTAGCATTCTCTTCATCTGCATATATGTTGAAGCCCTATGTTTGTTATATTTTCTTCATCATGTTTGGAATGGATCCAGGTAAAGGGCTAGAACCCTAATTTCATTTCTTCCTAGCTGTATTTTGATAGTTTTTTTTAATCAGACGTTATTGCTGTTAGTTCGTCTCTTCTTTTCCAAGTAAAATTCAGTTTGTGTCTTTGTTATGTGATTTTGGTAAAACTTTCTCATTTTATGTAGCTACATATCTTATTAAACTATAGCCCTATATATTTATACATAATATAATATTTGGTTTTTTTTTTCTGGAAGCAGTTAACAAGTTCGATAATCAGAGGTCAGGATTCATGGGCGTCGGTCGATTTTAGGACCCTCAAAACCGATCGATAAAATTGAAATATTTGAAATGTTTGTCATGTTTGTTTCTTCATTTGAGAGCAAGACAAGAAAATGGGAGCAAGAGAGGATATGATAAGAGAAAACTTTGAATTTAAGGTTCATGGGAGGAACCCTAGGAAACGACAGAAAATAAGTCCGAGGTAATCCAAAACCAATCAACTGTATGTGCTTATTTATTCTCTCTATTGGTACAACTCTTATGAAGAATCAGGAAATCAACTCCCAAACACCTTTCCCGATTCTGAAACTCTCATCATGAAGAAGGTTTGAGGTAGCAAAGGGGAATCAGAGACGTTAGCTTACCCTGATCAATAGAGAAGCTATGAAGCGGTATGAATCAAACGGGTTTATGAATCATCTAAAAGGGTTTATGCTTGGATATAATTAAATATATTTTTATTTTTATTTTCTGCTTAAAGTGAAGGGATTGACAGTGAGGATCATTTGATTTGGAAAATATACTTGTTTGACATATATGTGTTGCCATCTATCTTCAAATCACTTTTTAATTGAAAAAGTATTTTTTTTGGTTTAGACTTGTTTATTGGGGTTTGGGATTTGGGTAAGGAAGATCCACTTTGAATGAAGTGAAAGCATTTTTATTTTGTAGTATGACCTAATTCCGTTGAAAATTGCACTTGAATAGTGGTTTTTTTTTTTTTTTTTTTTTTTTGTTTTTTTTTTGTCAAAAAGAAGCAAGAATCAGGAAACAAAGACGGTCCCTTTTTTGGTTAACTACTAAGATTCTTGATTGTTTATAGTAGTTGTGTTGTTTCAGATTGTGGAAAGGAAGATATCTGCTGTTTGTTTTGGTCACCAGTGGCCTATAAGGCTGGAGGGAGTGGTGCCATCGAAACCGCACTCCCTCCCTCGCCACGTAAGCGCCACGTCACAGTTTACCACTTAAGTGTGGTTTCTTGACACACCAAGGGTGTGGTGCCACAGTTTTAGTTTTTTTTTTTTTTTTTTTTTTTTTTTTGTTTTTTTTGTTAAGTATTTTAATTTAATAAAACTTATTTTTTAATAAAGAAAAACATAATTTTAAAAACATAATAGTTCATTAATTAAAAATACAAACACCATACATTGCCTAATTTAAAAAAAAAAAAAAAACCTAAAAATTTAGAAAAACAAAGTAGAAACAAAAAACCAACAACTTTTTAAAAAAAAAACACACAAGAAACCATTAAAAAGTTGAAAAAAAAAACTAAAAATTAGCCACGATTCATGTAACGGTTTTTCACTTCCTCCTTCATCGCCAAAACCACTTCAAGCTCCGCCCCGGTCATATTCGACGTGTCCATTGCTAGTATTCGCATGTCGCTCTCCCTTTGTTTCCGAAGCTCTCTTTCAGAAGCAATTTTCAAAATCTTATCCATTCTCTCCTTTATATCCTTCATGTTGGTTCCCATTTCTTTCAAGTCATCTGAAATCCGACGCTTTGCCTTTGCCTTTGCTTTTTGATTTGTCTCTTCCCAATGGTCGGGAAGGTGGTGAAACTGGAACAGGTTCATCTTCGTTCAGATCAAACTGAACACGAGCATCTGATGTAGTGTGGTCGGACTCAGATGTTCTGCTGCGTTTTGACCCACTGTCGATATGTTGGTCAAATGTTTTGCTACTCAGCCATTTCCTGTTATCTTTCAAAAAATGCCAAACCTCCAGAAACTTGAAAGCCTTCAGATTTTCTTGTTGATACACTTTCAACGCTTTCTGCAAAATGACTTCATCGCTTTCTCCACTTTTCCATTGACGTTTCATGTTGTTCCACAAGTCATTAAACAACATGACTTCCTTGTTCATCTTCCCCCATTTGGAGTACACTTGATGTTTTGAACGGTATTCTCCACGGCCCATTCCTTTATGGAACCTGTGTAAAACGCGAATCCAAAAGCGGTCATGCTTTTGGTCTTTTCCAACCGTCGCGTCTTCTGAAATATCGATCCAAGATTGTGCCAACACCAACGCTTCCAAAGGTTCCCAACATCTAGCCTCCGCCTTCTCTTTTCTTTTATTCGTTGCTCGAGTGGGCTGAGTTTCTGTAACGAATTCAGAATCAGAAACGACCGTTTCTGGTTGTGTTTGTGTTTGTTGCACAAACTCGGGTTGGGACAAAAAATCAAATGGATTAAAATCCAGGTCGGGTTGTGGTAGTGATGGTGTTTGTGGATGTGGTTGCCCTGGTCGTTGTGGAAAAGAAGGAAACATATCGCCATAGTGGTAATACGGAGGTGAGAAAATCGGTTGATCAAATGAAGGTATTGGGGTGTTGGTGTTTCTGACTGGTGTTTTTTCTTTGCTAGGTCTTTTGGAAGAAGACATTTTTTCAAAGAAAATTGGATAAAATGATTGTATTTTTATGTGTTTAAAGGTTGTGTGAATGTAAAAATGGTAAATATGTATATATAGATGGAGTAAAAGGTTAAAAAAGAAAAAAAAAAAAACAATTGCATGCAACGAATCTTTGAACGGTCAAGGGGAGAGAAACCAATCACAGAATGCGGTCTTCTAGGGCCGTAGTGCGGTCTCCACGGGTCCAAACCGCACCCTGGGGGCGGTGTTCATATCCCACGTGGCATGAGTGCGGTTCCAAACCGCGTCCCACACCGAAGAGTCTAAGCAATACATATGCGTCTACACTACTATATCTGACCTTCGATTTTTTTTATTTTTTTTTTGCTGAACTGTCCCACAACATGAACGTTTATTGCATCTTTGTGGTAAATCACATCTAGATTAATCTTTTGATTTGGTTTTTCTTTTGTTTTCTCTTTTCGCCCACGCATGGAAGCATGTTTGATCTACCTTGGAAGAATCACATTAGTATACACAAGGTACAATTTTTTTCCCAATGATTCCTTAACCTGTTAGGTTATGATGATTATAAATATTTTCAATTATCTACCTATTATGCTTTCTACAATTTTAGTTTTTATTACTATCTTTTCTTAAAAAAAATTATATGGTTTTGTGTAGATTGCATTTTTGAATATTAATATATGGTAATTTTGGCATGTATAAACTAAAAAACAAACTAATAAAAAATGGCTAAAAATGAAAATAAATAAATAAATAAAATAAAAATCTAATGGATGGTTGAGTATAGATTCCACCAACTAGAAGATAGTCAAGGCTTGATAGAATCTAGAATCAGAAAAGGAAACAATATGGAAAATGTAGAAAAGTTATGATGAGACCAGGCATAAGAGTTCTTGTAATTCAAGTGTGAGCAAGGCGGCAAAAATATATTTCTTTCAGAATATGTTTGGCAGCACCAGCAAATAAGTTAATAAAGACCCGAAAGGCCATCATCAGAGTCTGTTGAATTCAACCCGGTAATCTTTCTTCTTTCCCACTTCTTCCTGGGTCTTATATAAATGAAATTTATAAACATCTCTTATATTTCGGCCACATTAAGGGCATATTTGTAAAAAACACTAAAAATTCATATTTCCATTACATTCGTTCTCATTCCTCTTCCATACAAACAAAATAGCATCAATGTCATAATTTCATGACTTCTCAAATTTAATTAAGAAATGTGTAAATGCTATAAATTTCTTCATATAGTGACCTATGTGCAAATTTACTAAGGAAACCATTACCAATTCAAAATATTGCTATTTATTTACATTTTCTCTTTATCATTATACAACTAGGACTGTTCACTATTCGGATAAAACCGAATTATCCAATTGGACAATTTAGATTGGACAATTTGGTTTGGATATTCGGATTTTTGGATTGGTTTTCAACAAAACCGAATTATTATTTTGGATTTCGGATTGGTTTTGGTTTATAAAATAAGAACCGAATAGTCCAAAAAAACCGAATAAACATTTCTTATTTATCTATTTATAATATATATCTATAGTTTTTTATTAATTTTGTAATTTATTTTTTCAAATAGGAACGTTTCACCGAATAAAAAAACATTAATATGCATGTTCACTCAAAAGTTTTCTAACTATAATATATTTTCTTATTAGTTGTTTATTAATCTCAAATCACAACTAAGTAATTTTTTTTATTCTTGTGTAAAGTTTAGTAATCTTATAATTATTTTTCGTGTTAAAATGTTTCGGTTTTTTAAAACCGAATTATAAAAGCCGATCCAACCGAATTGTAATTGGATCGGATCGGATTGGATTTAAATTTAGTTTGGACTATTCGGATCCATGTTTTTAAAACCGAAATCAATTTGGATTCACTTAATTGGATTTGGATCAAACCGATCCATTCAAACGAACACCCCTAGATACAACCACTATTTAACTTTTTCCTCTACCCTTTCCCCCAACCTCCCAACATATCATTAACTAACAATGTTGTAGGAGTATTGCATGTGATACCAAGTATTTTTTTTACTATTATGTATCGATTAAAACCCATATTCTGATTCTTGTTATATAGGTTATATAAGCCAATTATTAGTGTGTTCCGAAAAACAATGACTTATAAATATGTGCAAGTATTAATTGGAAAAAATCCATTTGAAGAAGATTATTAGCGGCGTTAATATTTAACTGTTCTAATTATGAAATAAAGATAAATTTGGGGTTACTTTTGTTCATCTGTTATTTGAGGTAGTTAATTTCATTACTAAGTTCAGTAAGTCTACATTGTTTCCATTACAACAGCAGTTTGAGGACGGAGACTAGTGTTGTATTTTAGGAAAAATAAATGTTTATATTAGAATTTGGTCGTGTAATCTTTTGTGAACTTCAACATGTAATTGTAGTACTAGAATTTGGCCGTGTAATCTTTTTTGAACTTCAACATGTAATTGTAATACTTTAGTTATCAGTAGGCTAAGGTGAAACCGTGATTTTGGGTGTTGATTATGATGTGGTGTGCATTGTGTGAATATATGTTCATATTAATATATGTTTGAAGATGATAGTAGTAAGAACTATAAATTGCTCTGATATCGTGTTTTTCCTCGAACCAATTAAAATTAGCTTATTTATCAACTCTTTAGGGCCGTGATTATCACGCTCATTATGTTTCCTAATATATATATATATATATATATATATATATATATATATATATATATATATATATATATATATATATATATATATATATATATATATATATATATATATATATATATATATATAAGTTTGTTTTTTACATGCTTCTCAAGATTTGTTTTTTTAACATTATTTTTTTTTAATTTCATCAAAAAAATAATTAAAAAATATTATAGTTTTTGTTTTTATAACTTCACTTTTGGTATATATATATATATATATATATATATATATATATATATATATATATATATATATATATATATATATATATATATAAAAGTTTGTTTTTTACATGCTTCTCAAGATTTGTTTTTTTAACATTATTTTTTTTTAATTTCATCAAAAAAATAATTAAAAAAGATTATAGTTTTTGTTTTTATAACTTCACTTTTCGTGTATATATATATATATATATATATATATATATATATATATATATATATATATATATATATATATATATATAAAAGTTTGTTTTTTACATGCTTCTCAAGATTTGTTTTTTTAACATTATTTTTTTTTAATTTCATCAAAAAAATAATTAAAAAAGATTATAGTTTTTGTTTTTATAACTTCACTTTTCCTAATTTTTTGTCACACCCCCAAACCAGAACGGGAGAAACGTATGGGGGCGGATGGCTTCATGCACAATATTATAACAATTGAATAATAGAGATCAACCATTTGAACCATTACATAAGAATATATGTGTAGATTGTACTAAAAATATTGTTTACATAATATCAAGTGCATAAGACAAATTGAATAACGAGATTCGACGACGTCCCATCCACCAAAAACGCTTGTGGTTACATGTTTACTGGTTCCTGAGAATACAAGTGATTTTGAAAAGTGTCAAAGATTAAGTTGGTGAGTCTATAAGCGTTTTCGTATGCAAAGGAGTTTATAATTGTTTCGTGTAAAATGATAGTGTATAATTCCAGAAAATCCAATATTTTCTTATAAATGAACTGTAAGTCTCAATCGAAAGACTAATAATGTAAGAAATGGTGTACTGAACGACTAGTGGCGTGAGAATACAAGTGATTTTATCATTGTATAAAACTACTTGAATGTATGTTTATCCCGTAAACCAGATGTGTTGTCGATACTCTATGTGAGTTATTATAACCATACTAATGCGACTACTGTCCTGAACGACGTTCTTCGGGCATCGAAACTGTTGCGCCATTTGTCACCCCAGACCTGTCGGTCTAACTGCTGCTAATAATTTTGGTGTAGGGTTGTCAATCCCGTATAGATCTATACACAACTGTCAAGCTCTCCCTATAAGAGACCCTGGTTATAATTCAGGGCTTTAGTGGGTACTCTAGTAGGTACAATGAAGTAGTGTCTCAACTGGTTTACATCTATTGTACTGAAAATTTGTTATCTTGTAAGTATAATAATTATACCTTTAATAATTATTTATTTCTTCTGAAATAATAGTGTAGTGTTTTTAACTCCCAAACTATACCAATTATAGTTTATCATGTATGTTTGTCAATAACATTTATATAAACACATAGTAAATATTTAGTCTAGTTTCAAAGTGTAAGTTCAACATCATATTTTTGGGTTGTAACCCACAAAATAGTGAAATAACTAGAATCTACTCATTTTTGTTAGAAAGACTATATTTTAGTAAAAGATTTCCAAAAACCTTAATAGTTTTTGCAAATCATAAATTTTTCTCATGATTTTTATAACATAGATAATGTTTTGTTCTTGGTAGTTTTGCACATGAAAACTAATACATCACAAATATTTGTACAAAAGCTAGTGAAAACCGCATCTTGTACAAATAATGGATTATACTTTAACATAAAGATGAAACATGCAAATACTTGTATGATAATTTTTTTTTGACTTGTATTCCCACCTAAAACATGGAAAATGTGACAATCCCCCCCCCCCCCCCCCCCCAAAACATGGAAAATGTGACAATCCGAATCTTTTTCCATTTCCGTTATCCCAATTCCATTAATAAAATTTGAATTTCATTAAGTTTCCGTCAAACTTCATGGTTTAGAAAAATCATTTAGTTTTATATAATTAAATTTTATATATAAGTCGGAACCAAAATCACGCAAAAATCGAAGTCCTTGAAAAACAAACCATTTTTCGGCCTAGATGAGTCTACGGCTGTAAACCCGTGTACGGCCGTACACTCGTTTATGGTCAATGTCGGATGGACCCCACCACCGACCAATTTCAACCCCTATAAATACGAGACCCTACCCCTCATTTACACTTTTCTGGCCGAACACCCTCTCTTTCTCTCTCTAGACTCTTGACCGTAAACCCCTTCAAACCTTCAAAGGCCGTACACCCTTCGAGAGGCAGTCTAAGGCTGTACACGGTTCATGGTCGTAAACTCCTTTTCACGGCCGAACACACTCCCTAATTGGTACATTAGACTGAAAACCCACTTTCCTTGATTCAATCAAGTCCCAGTAACATTCCTTAACCTAAAGCAAGTGTTTTCCAACACTTTATCTAACGAAATTGCTAATTTAGATACATATATGTATTTAATTGTTATTAGGATTTTGTTAAGTGCCACATACAACAACTTGAGGGTGTTCGTTTCCAGTTCATTGATTCGACGCTCGCACACAACTAACTGTGAGTTCATACCCCTATATTTTCTGAGTTTTAATGTTTTAAGGGGGGGGGGGGGATACAAGTAAAAGCACAAGAAATTTTATGTTTAAAAATATAGTTTGGTTTATTATATTTACCTATCAATAGCAAACAATGAACATAGAACTTACTAAACCTGGTAAACAACGTTACTACTAGACTTGAAATCAGTTTACAAAACATGTTAGGATTCAAACATTGCAAAAACAGTTTTCAGAACAAAGGAAACAAACTTATGAATTATGAAGTAAAATATATTATTTTATAAGGATTCATGTTAATGTCAAAATGGGTTTTCATAGTATTATTAGTGAATTCGTTGAGAGAACTACAGTGTGAGACGCCTTATAACTAGAGTCTCCTGGAGGAGGAGCATGAGTTTGTGTATAGAGCTATACGGGACATACAATCCCACACCCTGACTATTAGCTACAGTCAATCGGGGGTGACAAACGTCTGTTCAGTTTTTGATTACCAAAGTACGTCGTATTGGTATTCGTCCATCAGTATAGTTATAAGAATCCACAGGTGAAACAACGACTCGTTCACGTAATAATATACCTAACAAACAGTCAACAAGGTTAGTAACTATGTGATGACTTAGTATGTAGTGGGATGTGTGAACTCCGCCTCATTTCCTGTACCTTGTTTGGTTGTGGGCTTAGGGTGAAATCACCCAATCGACTGTCTGTTCGATCTATATTTCTATAACCCGTATGTACTAGGTGATCACAGGAGGGTATTAACAACACTTTCAGTATACCATACAACACATTTTGAATTGGTTTTATTTATGTAATAAGACTACTATACATTACTAGGGGCATCCAGGGTTTTCATACAAAGGTTTTCATGCAAAGGTTTTCGTGTAATGGTTTTCATACAAAGTTTTTCAAACAGAACAATACTTAAACAACATAAGTATGGTAGATACTTATACTCTAGGAATGGAAACAAATAATTCAACAACTTGTACTTAGGGAAAATATAGGATTTTCCAGGATAAACATCAGTACTTTACAACCGAATGGTTCATTATTCAACTAATGAATATTCATTATTAATTCCACGACTCCTTATTTTATGCATCCGGGTTACGTATGAAGAATATTTGATAGACTGCGGAATGTGTGGTTTCCGCCTCATTCCATGTTCCTTGTTTGGTTGTGGGTTAAGGCAGATCCACACAATTAACTGTCTATGCGATATTGATTTATATGTAACTAATATGAACTAAGAAGTCATAGAAGGAATGGGTTAATCATGCTTTCTATAAGAAAATATTGGGTTTTCTTGAGGAACACTTTCAACAGATATCAAGGACCAATACAGTTAACTTTGTAAGTATCTAGTGAATACTTCAGGATTATGCACGTGAGGATCTGACAACCAGTGCAATGTGTGGCCTCCGCCTCATTTGTTGTTGCTTGTTTGGTTGTGGGCTTGGGGTAGAACCACACAATCGGTTGTTTGTTCGATTTGGATTGTACATGATTTGTATACACTAAGTACTCGCATAAGGAACCTGTAAAGATCATTTTCACGTAACTTTCATTATAGCAGAAATTATAAGGTTTTCTGGAGGAACATAATGCACTTTTTGAAAGAACAAAGAACAGTTTTCCAAAAACAAATGCTTATAAACTCACCAGCTTTATGCTGGTACTCTTTCAAAATGTACTTGTATTCTCAGGACACTAGTAGAGAGGTACATGCACCGGGTTCAAGAAGATAAAGCATAGTAGCTTCGAGTCTTTACTTGTTATTTCATTTTCGAGTCAATCGTGCATGATTCAAATACTATGTAAACATTATTCTATTAATATAATGGTTGTTGTTGCTTTGATTACTATTATTCAATTGTTGTGATACTATACATGACGTCCTCCGCCCCAGAATGTTTCTGCCGTTTCGGTTTAGGGGTGTGACAGATTGGTGTCAGAGCATTATTTATAGTGAACTTAGTATATCAACCAGTAAAAGATATACAACTATAAATTCAATGGGGTCAGAGTGCTCTGACTAAAAGTATACTTTTAAAATATAAGTATTTTACGATAAGTATACTAATAAGCATACATATAAGAACAAGTATCACAATAAGAACAAATAAGAACAAAACAAACAAAAGTATTTAAATGTTGGACACTACAGCCAAACCTAAGAAGTTATGTAATGATATTTTGAATAAATATAACATGATCAACTATATTCATTTTGAGATATGACCAACATGTGTTTGGGAGGGATGGTAGTGTTACAATGAGTCTAAAACTTACCTAAATCTATATACAGAGTATCCTTAGAACAAAACATAAAGATAAAATACTATAGGAGTATTTTAGGCACTATAACAAACTTAAATGAGAACTAAAAGACCTTTACTGGAAGGTCTATAGTTGCGAAGTACATGCTTCCAGGGTTATATATAATTGGGATCTTATAGACTTAGAATTGGTGATCTTCGCTCTACTACCTTTTCCTTGTTTGGTTGTGGTTTTGGAGTAGGATCACATATTCGAAGGTCTATATGATCTTAGTTATATACAACTTGTATGCACTGCTTGACTATAGGAGGACCCAGTTTGGATCATCAATAACTACATAAGAAATGTCTTACTTAATCTTATAGGATTCTTTAGACATTCCCATTCTCACATGAGCAACCTAGATATAGATAGCCACTCCACTACAATCACCAACAGAGGAATCAAGGAGGAACCAGAGAGGATTCATAAAGAGGGTTCCTAGAAGGAATCATATGAGGATGCAAATCTTCCATCAGGAAGTGATGGAGATCTTTGGTAAAACCCGAAGCATGATCTATAGTGAATATGAAAACCATAAGAAAGCCTAGAAACAGCAAACCCTCACAGCTGAATTCAGGACCATCATAACTAGAACAAAAACCCCTTCCGAGGCGCGCAAGGTGGTAGAGCACCATATACGACATACTGATAAATAACTAATAAATATGATTTAGTGAGTTAGTGATTACACTTCTCACACTATGTGTTAGGCTTATCGTCTCTATCATATCAACTAATAACAATAAACCAGATCCCATGATTTCATTTAGAGGGTAGTCACTATCAAATTCATAAGTCTATGTTGCATAGACCTATGTTATGAATTACTTCAAACGTCAGAACATGAAACAATCAGAACTAAGATAACTTCGATTCAGAGTACACTTGATTTGTAACCACTAATGACTTACCCTCATTTCGTCTTTTAAACCTTTTGGCAGGAAGATGCCACCGAAGAAGTCGAACAAAAACAACAAACAACGAACCACCGCCATTACCTCCTCAGTATGACCCAGTTGTCTTTCAGGCGACAGTAACAGCCGCAGTGATAGCTGTCATGACTCAAATCCGTGCAAGTGGTATCGGTGGATCGGGTAGTGGTACCAACAACTTTAACCACGGACATACAAGGGAGTGCTCATACAAAGACTTCATGATTTGTGGATCCAAATCCTTCGATGGAAATGGGGGAGTCATCACCCTGATGCGATGGTTCGAAAAGACCGAATCGATTTTCGGTTATGCGCGTGCCCCGAAGGAAGCAAAGTGAAGTTTGTTGCCTGCACCTTCTCTAACAGGGCCCTTACATGGTGGAATAGCCATGTCAAATCATTGACTCTTCCAATAGCAAATGCAATGGGATGGGAAAATCTAAAGGATATGATGTTGGAAGAATAATGCCCGAGGGGCGAGGTACAGAAGCTAGAGCACGAGCTATGGAATCTTACCATGGGAGGCTTGGACATAGAAGCCTATATTGATAGATTCAACGA